>NW_026596088.1:7642383-7653143 GCF_907164565.1 Psammomys obesus | reverse complement strand
GAGAGAGAGAGAGAGAGAGAGAGAGAGAGAGAGAGAGAGAGAGAGAGTCATGAACAATGGCCAGTCATTAATGAATGTCTATGGGCATTTAAGAACAGACATTTCATATTATGCGGTTTTTGATGTACTATTATGAATGGAAGCTCCTGGAAAGAGCCCCACCTCTCACTGATTGAAAGTAAATGATTGAAATTTCAGTGACAGTAGAGAGGTTGAGACATTTCAGGTGCTGATATCTGATTATAATTTCTCCTGGGCTATCTTTAGCTCTCTTGCTCACCTCTGTGTCTAATGTCCTTGTGACTAGACCTTTTGGAATGCATTAGCCTAGCAGACCAATAGCTCCTGCTGACCAAAATACTAAGAATGCTGTCGGCATCTGGCCTAGCAGCACAGATTTTCCTGCTTTGGCTGTAACTCAATGCCTGATGTTTCCACCACTATATATGAAAAGTGCCTTGATTTATAACTTTCTTTGTTCCGCTGCTGTGAAACCTTCAACAGACTGTTACTACATGGGAAAGCAGAGTTTGGGGTAATCCGAATCTGTGTTCCCCAGCCATGGGCACTCAGTTTTGGTTTCAGAATAAACTCCTCTTATCCCCTGTGAGGTAGGAGCTGTGTTTTCATGTTGACATGATGTATATGGAGAGAGGGAGAGAGAGAGAGAGAGAGAGAGAGAGAGAGAGAGAGAAATAGACCCTGCTTTTGAGTCAAGATTAGTGATTATTGAAGTATCTTTGTATTTAAGTTCCTCTTCTATTTGAATTATGCACTAGGTCATGTAATTTATATTTAAGAATTAATGTCTGCTTTAATTCCCCTTTACCTATCTAAGTAACTGTCTTTGATCCACTGATTCCTTCTACCTCCAATGTGTCATTAGCCACATGGTATGGCTGCACTGTGTTCTTCATCATCACAGCTCCTGTGCCACCTTGGCCCTTCTTGGCATTCTTCCTCTTCACATGGCCTGGGTGGCCACTACCATAAGGAAGGTGGAGGGAGAAGTCGACATGGTTCTGGGAGTCCAGACAGACAGTAAAGGATGGGACGTTCGTGTTCACCTATTGCTGACCTCGATGTGGTGCTAGTGGTTGAGCTCTTGGGTGTGATGGATAGACTTGGCCAGGTGCAGCTTATAGACCTGGGCCTGAGGCTGCTTCTCTCGAAAATCCTCAGTGTTCAGGCCATATATAATCCAGTTCCATCTTTCCTCATCTAGCATCCCAGTGCCAAGGAGTGGCTGCAGAAGGACATTGCCCTCAAGAAGATGACCTGGGTCCTATGAGTCCAGTGTCAGCAGCTTCTGGGTGGCCTTGTAAGTCTTGGCCAAGATAAATTTGATCTTCCATGCCTTACATTTGTTCCAAACCCCATATTTGCCAATCAGCTTCAGTTTCTGATTGAGATGCAGTTTCCCAAAAGGTCTCTGTGAGGTCACATTTATGACAAAACTAGCAGGTTAGTTTCCACTAATATTTTTTTTTACTCTAACTGATTAACATTTCCTTTTCTTTAGATTAGTTTTATTTTCCATTTTCCTCTGTGGAAACCTGGTATGCACATGTGTGGGCACACACGTGCTGTGGAAGCCAAGGTTGATGTGAGGAATCATCCTTATTCATCGAAGTGTGGTGACTGAGAGCTTGACAATAGCTAGCAGATTGCCGAGGCAGAAATTAAAGGTGCCACCTACACCCACTTGACGCTGTGTATAGCCTCTGGGGATCCAAATGTCAGCAAGCATTTTAACCACTGAAACATCTCTCCAGCCTCTGCATTTTTAAAAAGTGTGTGTGTGTGTGGGGGGGTGTATTGTAGGTACATGTATGCATCAGAGGACAACCTTCAGGAGTTGGTTCTCTCATTGAACCACGTGTTCTGGGGATTGAACTCCAGTCATCGTTTCTGTATGGCAAATGCTCGTCCACTGACCCATCCTGCCATTCCATTTTTCTTTTTATTGCATATGATAGTCTTGGTTTTGGACAGCTTAAGTTTCCCTGATACCCATAAGAACGGATATTATATTAGTAGCAGGATTAAATAAATTGTTAAGAGTTTATGTGAAGCAAAAGAAGGCAGAAGTATACAGCAAAAGACCTCATTGAGACACAATCAGAAAACTCTAGAGCTGTTGCCAAACAACTCCGTTTCTTTAACAAATACATTGAAAGGGGAAAAATAGGAGTTGAAGGGGACCAGGAGACTTATAAAATAAAATTTAAAATTGGAGAGACATAAAGGAATGAAATGCTGTAGCTATTCATTATTCAGTTTCTCAATCAAGTGAGTGGACCATAAGGAGAAAATGTATCAGACCCTTTCTGCTCCCAATTTGAGAAACCTTCAATAACTTCCTACTGTGGCTGTCGAATAAATTGCATACCCCTTACCATGACCTTACGTATTCAATTCTCTGACTTTGTGACCTCTGTTAAACAGCCATCCTCCTAGGCAAATCTTCCCACTGGGGAGCCATTGCCCATGCTGTCTGGATGGTACCCAGCTGCTCTCTACTTTTCCACATCTTCACTTAACCAGCTGTCAAGTCTTTTCGGAAATGAGGCCTTCTCTGACTTGCCTCAGGGCACAATGAGCTGCTTCCTGCTTGTTTTCTTCATGTGGAGTCTACATGTTCCCATTCAATCTTCCTTCTTCCCTCCTGCCTATCATTCACACAAGGGCAGGGACTCTAAGAAGAGGAATGGTAATGGGATGACAAAAGGGCAAATGGACTTTGCCACCCTATCTTTTGCTTGGTTTCTGGGCTGCCAAGGAGGCATCTTGCTTCTGGGAGGCCAGAATCCGTTTGATTCCTCTTCTCAGCTTTTTTTTTTTGCCTTGTAATAGGCTGCTATTTTAGACTCTGGAAGGAATTAAAAGTATCCTAATTGTGAGCAAATGTCATCAGAACCATGAGCACCTGTCTCTTGGAAAGTAGAGTGCTGTGTCTAAACCCTTACGGCTTTGTGCAAACTCATTTCCTGAGCCATCTTCCCTTCTTTTTGCAAAATGCCAAAGGATCTCCCGTTACACTCCATGGGAGGTAGTAGTTCACGCTTAAGTGTTGTCTGTCATTTGTACTGGCCACAAAATCTACCAGAGTTGAGCCAAATGGAGAAGTGGGGACAAAGTTGAGAGTGCTGCTGTCTACACAACTACGATGGCAGCATGGCTTTCTACTTCGCCCAATCGCGGAACAGTGTTTCTCCATCAAAGAGAAAGAGCTGCTAAAAGGAGTTAGAAATTTTGCTAGAGGACAACACTACCCAGATTTGGCAACTATGTTAAAATATTACCATTATCATCCTTTGTGATTAACTGCTTAGCACCTTGCAATGTCCAGACCATATATAAGTGCGTCTTATATGAAACACATCCAGGAAACTAGTTTGAGTAGGTGAGCTGTCTTTGGGACTATTGGAGTCCAAGTGAGGATAACAGAGGGATTGAATAGTAGTGGTTGGCCACAATTCCGGCAGGGAATAGAATTCACTCTGAAGAACAAAGTAAGTAGCCAGGCTGTGGTGGCGCACGCTTTTAATTCCAGCACTCAGGAGGCAGAGGCAGGCATATTTCCAAGGTCAAGGCCAGCCTGGTCTACAGAGTGAGTTCTAGCACAGACAGGATTCACAGAGAAACCCTGCCTTGAAACAAACAAACAAACAAACAAATAATAAAGTAAGAAACTTTAAAACTTCAATTAGGACTCCTAACAGGAGTAGATACAGGCAGGGTTAAAGTCCGGCACAGGATATTTTAAATGCCGATTCTCCATTGGTATTGCTGCTTTGGGATGCAGTCAAATCTTTAGACATGCAGGCCCAGCTGATGGAAGTCAAGACACCAGAGGTAGCCTTTGAAGGTTGCAACCAACCCCCAGTTATTGCTTTGTTCCCCATGCTTCTTTGTCCATCACATGGACAGCTTCCATCACACACCTCTGCCACTGTGGGAACTGAGTGGTTCTGCCACACCTTGCTCCAACAGTTGGCCAAAATCTTCTGAAACAATACGCTAAAATAAATCTTTCTTCTCTTACACCGTTTCTGCCAGGTGTTGTGGTCATAATGCAGAAGTAACCAACACAAACAACAAAACTGGTGAGGTTACTAGCTGCTGCAACTGAAGGGAAGCCATTATAATCCCTGTGGCTGAGGTGACAATGATGACTGGAAACATGGCAGAGCAAGCATTGGCATGCAGAGCCATGCTGATACGGGTGTCCGGGGCCAAACAGGACAAGGGAGGCCAGAAAGCCCTTTAATCATGTTCCAGCCTTCTGCAGGACCCACCATTGCCAGATGCCAGCCTGGATCCGACCGACAATGGAACCAGGGCCTGTAGACTGGAGGTAAGCCCCTTAGACACTGGGAGGAGAATGGAGAGCAGTGAGAGGTGGGGAGAAGCTTGACGGTGAACTCCACAATTAATGTGAATTGGAAAATAAGGTCTGCTACCTTGGAGAGGAAGCAAGATTGTGTCCTCAGAAGATAGATGAGCCTGTGGCCATTGCTCAGTGTTCCTCACTCATGTTTGATGTGGAACAATGGGCACTCAACATTTACCAAAGGGAACCTGAGCCAGGGCTGCCTCACTGAGCCTCTGCTGCTAGAGCTCAGACACAAGTCGATGGATCCAACTGAGTGTCCCTGCCCAGGGAGAGGAAGCCCTGCACTCTTTCCACACTGCAATGACACCGTTGCTTCTCCCAGGGCCAGTCCCTGCACACACACTCCCTCCCATCACACTTTCATAGCCAGTAATAATCGTCTTATCTTTTTAAATGACAGGTTCTCTCTATGCAGCTCTGACTGTCCTGGGACTTACTATGTAGAGCAGGCTGGTCTCTGACTCACAGAGATCCTGCCTGCTTCTGCCTGCTGAGTGCTTGGATTAAAGGCCTGTGCTACCATGCCCAGCTATCACAGTAATTATCTAACAGGGTACCAACAGGGCTTTGGAAGTTAGGAGGCGTTTCTCAGCTGAAAGAGGTCCGGTGTGGGCACAATCAGTTCATCTCATTCTACCCCTTCAGCATGGTGAGGTGGACTCTAATGTACCCTGCTTTCCAAAGGGGTGAAGCTCAAAGAAATGACAAAACATCTTGGATTTCTTCACCTGACTACCAAAAACTGGCTTTCCTTTCTGATTAGCCTTAACTGTGTAGGCCTGGGAGAGGCTACATACGTATGCATGGGGTGGCGGGGGGGGGGGGGGGGGGGTTATACTGGATATTTGTTGCTCAATTTTTTAAAAAAATCTAAACTGCATTGGAACATAATCTATGGACTTAACAAGAAATGAGTCTGCCCAGCAGGCTAAGTTTTAGGATCTGGAAGACAGGTAGGGATATGGTGTATTTTTAATTTTTTCTTCATTTCGCTGTCACTAGGTTAAAGTATTTAACTTCTTAGCCAAATACACACTTGTGTCTGGAATAGAGCACAGCATGTCACGAAAGTCCGTAATGAGTCCCTGTGACGTAACGAAGGAACACACATTTTACAGCCATGTTGGTACCGAAGTTGAGCAGCTGCAGTACAGACAGTGGCTCAGCCCCTTAGAAGGCCTTTCTTCTCCCTGCCCTGCTATCTCACAGAGCCTTGTCTCCAGCGTGAGGCTGACACTTTAGCTCTCTTTACTGCGGAGGCTGTTATTACAAGCCACTCTTCTTGCCTTTCTCTGTATCACTGAATCCCCACTGTTGGAACCAGGGAGGGAAAGACTTACTGCAGTGAAGTCTCCTTCCCATCACCACCAATGACCTCAACTGTTGCCCACGCACCTCGCAGGGTAGGGGGCTCTAGAAAGAACCTGAAGCCAGCAGAGCGGGTGGTTGTTTAGAAAGCCTGGCCTTGTGCCCAAAGACACCCCAGGCTCCCCCGGTACCTTTTAATTAGCTCCAACTCCGCCTGATCCCTCTTGTTAAGGAACAGATTTCGGCTGACTTCAAAGACATCTTCTATTTGGTCAGGCCAGAGGAACAGGGTGCTGTTCAGTTTGATATCATCCTCTGCAAAACAGAGAGTCTGCTACAGGGTGATGTTCAGGGTGAAGGGAATCAGCTCAGCAGGTAAAGGGTCACTGGGAGTGCCACTTCTGTGGGGTGGTGATAGATGACTCTGGATGGAATGCTGGAAAGCCAGCGTTCGCTGGACGCTTACTGGAGACCATGTTAGTGGGCAGATTGCAGGGCGTGGCAGTACACTAATGGATTCGTATGGACGAGGGAAAGCCAGTGTTCACCAGGCACTTACTTGCTAGCATGCAGAACAGACAGCATTATTATCCTTACTTCCACAAACAGGAAGCAAAGCAATGAAGTCACGTGATCAAGGTTACAGTGCTCCATGCCAGACTTCAGTTCTAAGCCCAACCAACAACAGAGCCTACAGTCTAACCATTCTGCCTTACTGGCTCCTGAGAAAAGTTAGACACATAGGCTGGAGTTGCTTTTCTGTACTTCTCACCACCTCATCTCATCCGCAATAATGGCAGTAACAGTTTCAATGCACCCTGTCCATTATAGCTCCAGTCAGTAAACGTGTCCTTGTGGATTTAGGAGGTCCACTGAGATCCACGTAGAGTCAAGCTTGGCTCTGTATGGTCAACGGCACAGCTTTAGAATGATTGAGTGGCTGCCTAGGCAATCACTGTGCCTTCCCAGTCTCTGTCAATGCTCCCCAATATAACATAGCTTGTACCATTATAGTTCATAAGTATTTTCAGCTGGAAATGGACTTGGGGAAAAACAGTCCTTATTTCAAAACTATAACTTGATCCAAGAAAGCTTTCAAGGGGCCTAAAGGATCTTGAACATTTTTTCCCCTTCTTAAGTATACAGACGCAGGTGGGGCTTCTACTCTTTCAAAGGTAGAACTGTATTAAATTACAGACAAAGAAAACTACCAGTTTATCAAACGATTCTGCATTTGTAAAATAGCTGTTCATGAACTTCAAACATTAGATGCCAATATAGGGCACCAAGAACCACAGGTCAAACCTCTAGATATGTATTCTTTTGTCCAACAAGATTCCCTTTGTGTGATTCAAATTCTGGGGTGTAAGAGTATGAAGTAGAGCCCCCAAGTCTTGGGAAAGCAGCTATCCCAAGACTAAGTAGTGGGACTGCTATGAACTTACTTTCCCCCAAGTTTTTATTCCTAAACTATAAATACATCACGTGTTGATATTTTTATACAAGAATACAAGCATGCATTGGCACACATATGGCACAAACTTACGGGACAAGTCTGCATAATCCATCAGGAACTCAAGCCTCTCGCTTGCATCTCTAAGTTGCCTCCTGAGCTTGAACACAGTGACATCACTGGATTTCTTTAGGTATTCAATGAGGGTGACTAGCTCTGCGGTATTGGCAGGGATCTCATTCACTCTCTCGGCGATGATGTTGTACTGATTACAAATGCTACAGAGAAAGAGACAGTCATGTCTACCATCACCACCATCACATCTGAATTTAGACCAATATGGAGGCCTGAGGTTGATGTGAGAAATCCTCCATTGCTTCTCTGCCTTCCCAGGCTGAAATACAGGTGGGACAACACACCAAGCTGGCATTTATGTGGGTTTGAGGATCCAGACACTTGTGTGTCAAGAACTTAACCACTAAGCCATCTCCATTGCCCCCTTTTTTTTTTTACACCAGAATTTTTATACCTTGTATTGGTTTCCCGGTTCACATCCACTTGATGCTGAATCAGACGGTCCTTAAGGTTTTGGGCTCGCTCACAGAGGTCATAATTTAGAAAGAAGGCATCAAGACAGAACATGCCCAGAGGCACAGTGATGTGCATGGAGGCAATTTCATTTCTCCTCCTCTTTATTTTATTGATATCCTATAGAAAGAAGCACATTCATAGTTCAATATGTATTTGAGTGTTCCCCATTGCCCCCAGCCTCCTCCCTCGGTCAGTCCTAGTCAAATACTGAGTACGATGCTCAGAACAATACAATGACTCCTTAACAAATTGGCTATAGTGCATGTTAAAGGGGCATGAAGCTCTACATGGCGTCTCCTACCATCACAAAGTCCTCAATGTCATGATTTTCGCGTAGGAATGCAGTGATGCCTTGCTCCGCTGTGTTATCCAGTAGGTCATCGTACTTTTTGTATACATTTAAGTATCTTTCATGTTAAAGAACATACAACAAAACACACAAACACAGGTCAGTGAATTAGATGGGCAAGAGGACAACTGAAATAGATAATAGCATTTAAAAAAATGAACTCAAACCAAGAAAGAGCAATATAATAAAAAGATAACTAGAAATTCGGGATTTTAGCTTCTAATCCCAATTTTGTGACTTCCTTGCTACACTAATTTAGAGAAGATACTTAGCTATTTTTATAAGACCAGTGTTGTGTTTTGATTTTAAAAGGATACAATAAACCGTCTTTTATTGAATTATCATAAAGCTTAAGTATAGTAAAATATGTAGAACAATTAATACTTTTAATACTATGCTGACTTATAGCAAATGTGAAATAAGCACCAGCACCCAGCCTTCCTTCTAATCCCCAAATTCTATGCCTAAGATGAAAATTTGGAATTAAGTTCATCTGTTTTCAGGTCACATAGGAATGGTAGGATAATTTTCGCCCAATTGGAGGATACATCTAGGATGGTTTGATTTAAAATAAGTTTGAGTTAACATAAAGGTGGTACTGAGTAAGTATGCAGAATGAGTTAGTGATCCCCCGAGGTGCACTTCCAAGACACAGGCTAAAGCCCACAGACACTCTGAGACTGTAGAGAAGCCACAGCACTGTTGTCAGTCTAGAAAGAAGCAAATGTTTAAGACCCAGGTGCAGGGCAGCTCCCAAATAAAATACACCAAGGCAGGTTTCCATGAGACTGATTTTTACATAGATTAAGCTATATTCTCAATGGAAGTGATTTTGCCCCGCAGGGGGGATCTGGCCACGTCTGGAAATACTTCCAGCTGTCACAGTGGGGCAGTTCCTCCTGGCACAGCATGGGCACAGCTGGGGGGTTCTGCTACTCATCCCACCACATGTGGGACACTTCCAGCCTCCACCCACAGCACAGAATTCTTCCCACGGACAATACGAGGTAAAAATATTTGCGTGGATCTCATTTGGTGGCCAACTATGAACGATCAGGAGTTTAGGGTGATCTCATCGTGTGACTTCCAAATGGAAGCTGCTGTAAGAGGGGAACGTTTCATGTGGAAAGCTGTCCAGCATTGTTGTTCAGCATGAACTGCTGACTGAGACCATCCATGGGCTTCTCTCTGTAGTGGTACATCCCCACAATCCTGTTACTCAGGAGGCAGGAAGGTCATGATTTGGGGGCCAGGCTGAGCTATGTAGTGAGAACCTGACTCAAAAACAAACAAACAAAAACATCTGAAATGTATTCACAAGTTTCACAACAGAGACACGCATTTGCTGCTCCAGATCTTGCAGGATGTTATTTTTCTAAATTCTGAAAATGCCCAAATATATCTGGCCCTGTGGCTTTCTGAGAACAGAGAATTTGAACTCTGGCTTCCCTATTTATCACAGACCAGCAGGGGGAATGTTAGACTCCCCTGCCTGTAAAATGATAAAGTCAGACTCAGGGAAGCACAGGCTATACATGTGTTTCAGGTACGTGGGGACAGGGACTGCTTGATGATAGCTAAGAACTAACACCACAAACTTTATAGCCAACTTGGTTATAAAGCCAGAATTAAATCAACTTACTTGTTGGGTCCAACTTGATTTTTCGTAAATACCTCAAAAGTCTGATTCACAAAGTCTAAAACAAGCTGTTCTTCAGAATCAACAGTCCCAAGTATCAGGTTGTAGCCTTTCAGCTCTGGGAAGAGGATCGATTCCACCTAAAGGGCAGAAATCACTCTTGTATGTTGTGAGACTCACACGGAAACAAGAAGGCAGAGCCATCAAACCCAGGCCCTTGCAGTGTACTCATTTCCAGGGATGAGAGCACTTGTAGAATTATTTCCTCTTGGCTAGTGGGAGAAACAACCCTGCTGTCACCTCCCCCCTCTCTTCTCTCTCCTTTCTGCCCCCCCCCCCCCCGGTTGTTGTCCTTTCAGCCTCTGTTCTTTTTGAGACTCATGCTCTTAGAGAATAATTTTCTGGGCTCCCAAGGGATGTGGATGTCTGTGTTTAACGTTAATCATCTGATCTTCTGCTTGGTATTCATCATCCTTGCCATTAAACGACTATGTAACAAGCTATTCTAGGTGACTCCTAGGATATAAATACCATATGGGAATGATTCTTATGTAAATGTTTATGTGTGTTTATTCGTATGCAGGTATGTGTGCATGTGCTCATGCGCATGTGTGTGTCTGACTGTGTGTGTGCCCTTTCCCATTTCATCCAACTCCATTTCGTTTCTTTCTATGTGGTCCATGTTTGTATGTGTTGAGGGCAGTCACTGAAATCATGTGCGCTCCTTTCTTGTTCTCCACCTTCCCTTTTGAGGCTGGGTCTCTCCCTGAATCTAGAGCTCACTAATTCTGTTAGTCCAGCTGGTCAGCTAGCCCTAGTCCTGTCTCCGCCTATCCAGGGCCAGGATTGTAGGACCATGGCACCACACCTGCCTTTGCACACAACTGCCAGTGGCTGCATTTACCTCCTCAGGCTTATGTGAGAAACACCTTGCTGACCAAGCTATCGCCTCAACTTCAAGCCTTAGCTTCAACTGTGTGTGTGTGTGTGTGTGTGTGTGTGTGTGTGTGTGTGTGTGTGT
>NW_026596088.1:7623992-7642373 GCF_907164565.1 Psammomys obesus | reverse complement strand
GTGTGTGTGTGTGTGTGTGTGTGTGTGTGTGTGTGTGTGTGTGTGTGCTTGCGTGGGGGAGGGGGAGGGAGAGGGAGAGAGAGACATACAGGGACAGAAATGGAGAGGCAGAGACAGTCAGAGATCTCATAGGTCCCTTCCCTATGTGGAACTAGACATGGGCCCTCTTGTCACACCAGCCACCCAGAGGGAATTGGAAAGATGTTAGGTCATGTGGACATCTTGTCTAGTAGACAAAGTTTACTTATAATTCCACCTGGGAAGAAAACTGTGAAGAGCTTGATCCAGGAAACTGCCTAACTGAATACCACATGGACCACAGCTGTGCAACCAGTCACTTGATTATCCAGTAAGAAACACAAATGCAAGTGAATAATTGGGCAAACACTGTACCTTGGGGATCCCATCAGAATTCTTAATAATTTCCAAGAAGGAATTTCTTATTAATTCCCAGCAGTCATCGAAAGTTGGCTGGAACACAATGAGGGGCTCATCCACTTCAAGTTTAATTGTGATTAGCTGAGGTATAAAGAAGTCCATCTCTTGGTAAGGCTCTTTAAAGTCGTTTCCATCCTTCAGGAGATACAAGACATATCAGGGTCCCACTCTCCATGCACAGTGCTAACTGAGCACCTAGAGAGGACGTCAGCATGCTTGGGTCTCCCTGTTGGGAGCTTACACCTCCTCTGGTTCCTAAGGCCTTTCCTGTATTGTAGTCAGTGCCCCCTGAACTCTTTATTTCTATCTCCTTCCTGTCCTTCAAAATTAACGCCATCTCCCAGAAGTCTCCGCGATCCCTTCGCTCCTGAATTTCCATATTTCTGCTTTCATGTTATTTCATCTTTCACTTAGAAGAATTTGTACCCTTATCTTACCTTGTCTGCTCTAAACCTGAGGGCAGAATCAAGGTCTTAGTCATCTCTTTGTTTCAAAAATATCAGAAACAGCCATTAACCTCTAGTAGGTGCTTAAAAAAAAAACATACTAAATACAAAAAGAATTAATAGTTATCTACGTACTTTAAATGACAATGTCCTTGAGCACGTGGTGGCATTTCAGTCAAAATGGCAACTTCCCTACAACAACTAGGAGATACCCGTGAGCCTATGTGAAGCCGAGTAACACAAAATCCCTTTCATTTACTACAGTGCTTAGTGGGCTCCTTATAAGGCAGCTGTGAAGACTTGTTTAAGTACTTGGCTTGAGAGCTTTTTAGACTATCTAAGGAAAGATTGTGCCCTTCATCACATGTGACTTCTGTGTGTGAAATTTTGGAGCGAGATTTTTATGCCTTACATGGAATAAAGGAGATGTTTTGTTTGCTCATTTGCTTGTTTTTTCTGTCTGCTTCACAAAGTAGATGCACACCCTAGATGCTATGAGGTGATCTTCTCAGGGTATCATTGTACCCCAAATTTGGCAGCACTGGCTTTTATGCTTTTTGAGCAGCTAACAGAGGTTTGTCTCCACTTCTTGAGTTCCAGGATAAAAGGCATGAGCCACTGCTCTTCCTTTATTTGGGAAAACACTTAGAATTTTATAATTAGTTTTCATAACCAAGAAATTTAAAAATAGTCACTACACTTTTAAGGGTAAAATATGTACAATAGTATACGATTTCAAACACTCTTCTTTGATCTGTAGGCTATCTTAATCTAGGGGAGTATTACAGTGCTTTGAAAACCAGGGCTTACACTTTTATTTCCTCTCTACTGAAATAGTTTTTACAAGGCAGTTAACTAGTCCCAACTAAGCCTTTCATTCTTGGAGATTCCCTCTCCAAGACTAAACAAGAAACTGCTACTGGCAAATGCATACAACAGCTTCTAGATGTTAAGATAAAGGTTGATAGCAAATGATCTCAACTCCATCTTTGCACCAGAGATGATGAAAACAAGTGACCCTTTCCCCACACTGAAAGAGGTACACATTTCATCTTTGTAATCATTGTTTAATTTTCTAAGAAAATTCTCTGGAAATTTGCTTTCAGAGAAATTTTTTTTTTTTAAATCAGCTTAGTGGTGGGTAATGATATGGCAAAAGCTTGCTGTGTGTTTAAAAAAGTTAATAGTCACCAATGTGTGCTCAGTTCAGAATTTCACCTTCTGGACTGGCTCTCTGCTGAGAACATACATGAGGCTGTCCTTCCTCAAGAGGGCTGCGTGTGGACTTATACCTACATACCTTGTGTATCATGAAGAAGGAAACGAGGTCTTTGATGGAATTAATGACCAACTCTCTGAGCTGGAGTGACATGAAGGAGGCAACAGCAGCAAAAAATTCCTCAATGTTTCGAGAGGAGTCGTAGTCGCTCTTGGGAGCAAAGCGGACCCAGTGCTCTTTCTGTGACACAAAAAGCTGGGCACAGGTAGGGATCCACCTACAGAGACAGGAGAACATCCAAGTAAGTGGCTTTCTGAGCTCTCTGAACCTAGGTGTCCTCTGGGTGTGACTGTTTTCAGTGAGAAGTAACTGAGGGGGAAGAATGTGGGCAGCACATTCTTCCACAGGCTGGACTGAAGTAGTTCAGTTAAACCAGCAAAAAGAAGCCTTCAGCACATTCTCCCTCTGTGCTTCCTGGCCGCTGTTTTATGAGCCACAGGGCTCTAGTAGCCCCGCCCCATCATGATGGACAGAAACCTCTGAAAGTACGAGCTAAAATCTTTTTCTTCCTTAGTTGATTTTCTCTGGTATTTGTTACAGCAAAAGACAGCCTGATGGCTAAATTCTTCACTTGGTGATTTTTTTTTTGGGGGGGGGGGGCTCTGGATATAGTCCTGTGTACATTTGCTAAAGGAGAAGAAGTTGCCAAATGTCTGAAAACTCCCTTTGTTCCTTGAGGTTATTCATTTCGGGTCATCTCGGCACAAGTCATTCCAGTACATTGTCTTACAGCACCAAGACTGAAAGGGATCCCAAGAAAGAAACAAAAGAGAGTAGTTATCTCAACAATGTGGTTCTGAGAAGGCAGAGGGAATGTGGGAGCGAAGGGCAGAGAGAGCAGTTAGAGATGTTTGCCAGAGGACAGACACATGTTAGGGACAGGGCAGGAAGATATCTTGGGGAGTCAACAAGCTTCATGTCATTCTCAGGGGGAAATCAGCTCTCATTGTGGGGAGTTTTGATTTTGACGATGCTGGGCTGCGGCCCCATTTTTTGGGAGATACTGACTTGTTGAGAAGAATCTGACGTGCTTCCTGGCAGTGCTGCTGGATCACATCCTTGTACATATTAGGTAGCAGGGGCAGTGTTCCAGCCAGTAAGTCTTCTGTTCTAACAAACCTGATGTCTTTAAATCTGCCAAAAGAGAGGGAGAATGCCACTGTGAAGGGCTAATCCACCCTGGGGGGCAAGGTCAAAGGACACTTGTTCTCATATTTTGAATACATAAGCTAGAATAGTACCACCTAGAACTAGTGATGTTGGGCAGTTTCAGGGAGTTGGGAGGGTAGGAGGGGTGGATGAAGAAGAGCAGAAAGTTATGAAAAGCGCCCACCTCCATTACCTTTGCCCTCCAAAATAAAGCATTGGTGTTGGTTTACTAAGAGCACAGTTTTCCAGGGTTGCTGCATGGCGCAATAATTGTGTTGAACAGCACAATTCAGCTTGTTCTATGTGTGCGGGGTGCCCTGGAGTTGAGCAACATGTGAGAAGCAGAAGAACCTGCATGTCCACAGACCACTTCCAACACTTCTTTGCTATAACCCAGCAGGCGGTTAAGCCCAAAGCTTAATTCATAATGGCTCTGATGAAGCGCTTTGGAACTCTCTTCTCCCTGTCTTCCCTCTTCTCCTCTCCTTCTCTCCCCTCTCTGTCACTCTCTGTCACTCTCTGTCTCTCTGTCTTTGTCTGTCTGGCCATCTCTCTCTCTCTCTCTCTCTCTGGTGTGTGTGTTGGGGGAGGGGGCGGAATGTAATCCAGAGGTCAACCTCGGTTGTCTTTCCTTGGATGACATCTTGTTTTTTTAAAGACAGGGTCTTTTATTGGACCAGAACTCACCAAGTAGGCTAGGGGGATGGCCAGCAAACACCAGGGGAATTCCTGCCTCTACCTCTCCATTACTAGGTTTGTAAGCATGTGCCTTCATGCTGGCTCTTTACATGAAAGCTGAAGGATAAACTCAGGTCCTTATGTGCTGTATGTTCTTTGCCGACTAAGCCATCTTTTTAGCCTTGCTACCTGAATTTCCATGATGAATTACATTGAACTTAATTTGCTCTTGACTCATGCTGCTCACCCTGTAGGCAGTTCACCAGGCACCCATTAAATGTCTGTGCTTATATCATGTAGACACTGAACAATTGCTGAATGGATGGGTGACTCCTCATTCCTTCTATATTGCTCCTTTTCTTTCCCTCTCATTCCTCTGGATCCATAGATGCTCTACCACTTGTGACACCCAACAAGGACCACCATTTATCTTTGTAGCATCCATTTTTCTATAGGCTGGTCCTTTAAGTCATGACTGTCTGCCAAGTTCCCTAAGCTCATCCCTGAGCTTGCGTCTCAGTGTCATCGTCTGTTTTGATGATCCATCAGACACTCATCCTTCTAAAATGCCACCGCCTATGGTCCTTAGGTGGAGGTAGTGAATTTTTTCTTAGAGTAAGTAAACACAAAGCACTTCTTGGGAATGGTGGAAGCTGAGGTGCTCACTCGCCACACTGAGGTCCAACACTGCCATGGCTCATGTCTCCACACCACTCATGTTTAATTGAATCCTAACAAACTTCTCTCATTGGTGGGACTAGATTCTCTACATTTTCCTCAGAACAATCTCATTTCAGGCCCCAAGTCTACAAACTTTACCAATCATGAAGACATCTTAGATTAGTTTTCTCTTCTTAGAATTTTTAAAATTGAATAGTTTAGGTTATACAGGAAAACCACCATGTAATTTCCTTGACAAATCATTTGCCTTGCTGACTTTGTACCCCTGATTTTTCCAATAAGCTAAAATGATTCATTAGCCTGATCTTTCAGTGATCTTTCCCATCAGATCTGTATCCTTTCTTGATTAAAAAAAAAAACACACACACCTGCCCTCCACCAGAATAACTAATAGAACAAACAAAATACGGTATAGCCAAACTATGGAATATTATTCAGTTATAAAAAGAAATGTTGTTACTGATATTTGCTTCTCTGTGAGCAGATGTTGAGAACATTGTATTTAATTCAGAAACCAGACACAAAAGACCATGTATTATATGATTCAGATTATATTACACACCCAGAATCTGTAGCTCCACCAAGACAAAGAAGATTAGCAGTTCCTGGGGGGATGAAGGGGTGGACTGGGTGTGAATGACAGAAATATCCTTTAATTAGATAGTGGTGAGGGCACCACAAGCTTGTGAAGAACCTAAAAAACTTTTGTCGTACACTTTAAAGAGGTACGTGTGGTGATTTGAATGAGAATGTCCTCCGCAGGCTCGTGCGTTTGAACACTTGGTCTCCAGTTGGTGGCGCTGTTTGGGGATGATGTAGAATACTGTGACGGCGCAACCACTGAAGGGAGTACCTCACTGTGCTGACTAGTTTGATGTCAACCTGACACAAGCTAAAGTCACCTGAGGGGAAGGAACCTCAGTTAAGAAAATGTCTCCAGAAGATCTACCTGTAGGGCGTTTTTCTTAGTTATTGATATGGGAGGGCCCAGTCAACTGTGGGTGGTGCTACTCCAGGTTGGTGGTCCTGGGTTCTATAAGGAAGCAGCTGATAAAAGCGTGGGGAACAAGCCAGTAAGCAGCACCCACCCCTCCATGGCATCTGCATAAGCCACTGCCTTCAGGATCCTGCCCTGTTTGAGTTCATGTCCTAACTTCCTTCAGTGATGACCAGAGATATGGAAGTATAAGCCAAATAAGCCCTTTACTCCCCAAGTTGGTTTTGGGTTATGGTGTTTCATCTCAGCAACAAAAACCCTAACAAAGACTCACTGTGGACAGGTTTTGAGGAATTCTAGCCTCACCCCACTTATTTCTCCCTCTGTTCCCTTGTGTGGACATAATGTGATCAGGTGACTTCCTAATCCTGCTGCCATGCTTTCCTTGGCTGTTGCCATGTCTTCACTGCCATAATAAACCCTATCTTCCTGGAACTGCAAGCCAAATCAAATCCTCTCTTCCTGGAGTTGCTTTTAGTCATGGCAACTATCACAGCAACAGAAAGACAACTAATACAGTGAGTTTTGCAGCCACTCTTTCATATCTGTAGGTACTGAATTCTTGGATGCAACCAACACCATGTAGGGCACATTCTGAAAACAAAAACAAAAACCTGCTTCTGTCCTGAAAAGATTTTATTCTTGGTATTGTTTATTAAACAATCCCTCGTAATAACTACTTACATAGTTCTTCCATTAAATTAGACAGTATGATTGGTGTAGAAATAGTTTTAGTATCTGGGAAAGCATGAGACCATGTGAAAATACTGAAGTGTTTTATATAAAAGGCTTGAGAGTTCATGGACCCTAGTACCTGGGGTCCTAGCAACACTCTCTATATACAACTAAAGCCAACTCTGTACTCAAGTTTTAAGATTTGAAAGTAGAAGGGTTTCCATCTCATCTAGATTCCTGCAATTCTTGGAGTGTTGTATTGACAAATACAACTGAGAGACCATAGCTTGCCAACCGAACTCCACAAAGAAAAAAAAAAGACCCAAACCTTTACACATCTCAAAAAAGGAGAGACAGAAAAGCAAGCATAGAATTGTAATTTAGGGTGACAAGTGTTACAATGCAGGGAATGAATTAATTCCTCCTGGCTACTTAATTTTTATCAGGTACTAAGTATTTTGCATGTACTGAGTTACCTATTGGCCTTAACATTCTTATGGAGTAGGAAACTTAGAGACCAAGAAAGTATGGCCCCAAGAGGTAGAAGGTAGCATGCTCATCTACCTATAAAACAGAGCTAAGATTTGGACACAGGCTGAATGGATCAAATTGTAAGCTGTTACCCACCATACTTAAGTGCCTACAGACAGGGGCCATATGATGTGGGAACGCAAAGGAGGGTTTCTTATACCAGTAGCTGCATTCACATTCACAACTCATTCTCTTTCTGTCTAGGATCTTGGTTGGGCCCACTCTGCTGCAGAGTAACAGCAGCTTTCACTGTGCTATACTGAAGAGGGAGGTTCACTTATGTGCTGAACAATAAAGAAAGGAAACCAGAGGGATTCCAAGATGGCGGCAGCCAGTGAGTCAGAGACTGTAAAACCAGTGAGTAAACAGGCAGCTGGATCCAAAACACCTATTTTGGTGCTTCTGGACTGGAGGGGACATTTGGAAAGTTGGGGATGATAGGATCCAAACCCCTTGTGGCCATCTCCCAGTTCCAGAAATCATGAACTGTGAGCCCCCTGCCCTGTCCATATACTCAAGAGAGTGCTGGCCCCCTTTGCTCCAGCAGCCAGATATCAGATCCTCCCACTCTCCTGAGGATTCCTGGGACAGCATTTTAACCTCCAAACCATGGATCTACTGGTCCCCCTGCTGAGACCAGATGAACAATAAAATCAGCCTGATCCCCAATCAAAGATGGTGGAGCCGAGATGAATCAGAGTCTCAGGAGCGCAGTGTCTGGTAGGCCTATAATCAGCAGCTCAGCTGCCTTCTGAGGCACCAGATTCCCCATGATTGCCACCTGAAGAGGTCTTCCCCCTCTCCCACCACTTCCACCTGACGTGCCTGTGTCCCTTCACCTACTACTTGAGATGCCCGCAACCTGCCCTTCAAGGCGCTCATGCCCTTTGCTCTTTAAGGCACCCATGCCCTCTGCTCTTCAAGGTACTTGTACCCATGCCCTGCCCTTTAAGGCTCTTGTGCCCTTGCTCTGCCTTCTGAAATGCCCACCCCAGAGTGACTGCATCCAAAATGCCAGCACCCATCCATGTTTCCCTGTACCTCTCTCATTATCCTGAAGACTACTCCAGACTCCAGAGACAGGTGGATCCAGTTTTCAGTGAGGTCCAAGGAACAAACAGCCATGGCTACAGACAACCAGATTGCTAAAGGCCAGTATAAGAACACACTCAACAAAAACCAGGACATCATGGCTCCACCAGAAACCCAAAAAAACAATAGATATTCTAATGCAGCTGAAACACAGGAAAATGACCTTAAATCTACACTTATGTAGTTATTAGAAGTATATAAAGAGGAAATGAACAAATCTCTCAAAGAAATACAGGAAAATACAACCAAATAAATAAAGACCATCAAGGACAGACAGGAAACTGCAATCAAACAGGCAAAGGAAATGAAAATGGAATTAGAATCAATAAAGAAAACACAAACCGAGAAAACCCTGAAGATGAAAAAGTTAGAGATGATATCAAGAACCACAGAGGTAAGCATTACCAACAGAATACAAGAGATGGAGGAGAGACTCTCAGCATTGAGGATACAATTGAAGAAATTGACACATCTCTCAAAAAAAAATTAAGAAGGAAAAGTTCCTGACATAAAACATCTAAGAAATCAAGGATATCATGGAAAGACAAACCTAAGAATAATAGGAATAGACAAAAAAGATTCCAGGCTCCAAGGTCCAGAAAATCATATAAGAAATTTCCCCAAACTAAAGAACAAGATGCTCTTAAACATATAAGAGGCTTTCAGAACATCAAATAGACTAGACTAGAAAAGACATTCCTCCCGCCACATAATAATCAAAGCACTAAATCTACAGAACAAAGAAAAAAATATTAAAAGTGGCAAGCGGAAAAGGCCAAGTAAAGTAAAGGTAAAAGTAAAGGTAGGCCTATCAGAATCACACCCGACTTTTCAAATGAGACTGTGAAAGCTAGAAGGGCCTGCATAGATATCAGGCAGAGATGAAGAGACCACATATGCCAAACCAGACTACTATACCCAGCAAAACTTTCAATAACCATAGATGAAGAAAACAACATATTCTATGACAAAACCAAATTTAAACAATATCTATGTACCAACCCAGCCCTATAGAGGATACTAGCAGTAAAACTCTAACCCAACGAGGTCAACTACATCCAAGAAAACACAGGAAATAGATAACTTCACAGCAGTAAAACCAAAAGAAAACAAACACACAAACACACTATCACCACCAACTCCACAATATAAGGAACTAACAATCAATGGTCACTAATATCTATCAACATCAATGGACTAAACACTCCAATAAAAAGGCACAGGCTAACAGAACAGTTTTGGAAACAGGATTAAACATTCTGCTACATTCTGTTGCATTCATCAACAAAGATAGATACTGCCTCAGAGTAAAAGGCTGGAAAAGGTTTTTCAAGCAAATGGACCCAAGAAACAAGCTGGAGTAGCCATCCTAATATCTAATAAAATAGAATTTCAACCAAAATTAATTAAAAGAGATGGGGATGGACACTTCATTCTCATCAAAGGAAAAATCCACCAAGAGGACATGACATCACAATCCTGGATATCTATACCTCAAATACAAAGGCACATGGATTCATAAAAAAAAGAAGTTGAAAGGTATCACTATTCATAGATGATATGATAGTATATATAAGCAACCACAAAAATTGCACCAGAGAAGTCCTGAAGCTGATAAACACCTTCAGAAAAGTGGCTGGATACAAGATTAATTAAAAAAAAATAGTAGCCCTCCTAGATACAAATTACAAACAAGCTGAGAAAGAAATTAGGGAAACCACACCCTTCAAAATAGCCAAAAATAACATAAAGTATCTAGGGTAACTCTAACTAAGGAAGTCAAAGACCTGTAGAACAGGAACTTCAAGTCTCTGAGGGAAGAACCTGAAGAAGATACCAGAAGATAGAGAGATCTCCCATGCTCATGCATTGGTAGGACTGACATAGTAAAAACGCCCATCTTACTAAAAACAATCTACAGAGTCAATACAATCCGCATCAAAATACCAACACGAGTTTTCACAAACCTTGAAAGAACAATTCTAAACTTTATGTGAAAAAAACAAAAAACCCAGAATAGTCAAAATAATCCTATGCGATAATAGAATTTCTGGAGGTATCTCCATACTTGACCTCAAACTATACTACAGAGCAATATTAATATAAACTTCATGGTACTGACATAGAAATAGGCTGGTTAATCAATGAAATCAAATAGAAGACCCAGAAATAAACTCACATACCTATGCACACCTGATTTTTGACAAAGAAGCCACAACCATACAATGGATAAAAGACAGCATCTTCAACAAAGGGTGCTGGTTTAACTGGATGTGTACATGTAGAAAAATGAAAAAAGATCCATATATTTATCATCTTGCACAAAACTCAAGTCCAAGTAGATCAGTGACCTCAACATAAAACCAGATACACTAAATCTGTTAGAGGAGAAAGCGGGTAAGAGCCTTGAACTTCTTGGCACAGGAAAAAACTTCCCAAAAAGAATATCAACTGCTCAGGCTCTAAGATCAACAATTAATAAATAGGACCTTTTGAAAATGAAAGCCTTCTATAAAACAAAGGACACTATCAACAGAACAAAACGGTAGTCTATAGATTGGGAAAAGATCTTCACCAATCCATCTGACAAAGGGCTAATTTCCAGAATATATAAAGAACTCAAGAAATTAAACCCAACCAACCAGTAACTCAATTTAAAAAATGGGATACAGATCTAAACAGAGAGTTCTCAGTAGAGGAATCTCGAATAGTGGAGAAGTACTTAAAGAAATGCTCAACATCTTTAGTCATCAGGGAAATGCAAATTAAAACAACTCTGAGATTCCATCTTACACCTGTCAGAATGGCCAAGATCAAAATCCCAAGTGACAACACATACTGGCAAGGATGTGGAGAAAGGGGAACACTCCTCCATTGCTGGTGGGAGTACAAACTTGCACAACCATTTTTGAAATCAATATGATGCTTTCTCAGAAAACTGGGACTAGACATACTTCAAGACCAAGCTATACCACTCTTGGGCATATATTCAAAAGACGCTACACCATACAACAAGGACATTTGCTCAACTATGTTTATAGCAGCATTATTCCTAATAGCCAGAATCTAGAAACAACTTAGATGTTCCTCAACTGAAGAATGGATGCAGAAATTGTGGTATGTTTACACAATGCAATACTACTCAGCCATTAAAAACAAGGAAATCATGAAATTTGCAGGCAAATGGATGGAACTAGAAAATGTCATCCTGAGTGAGGTAACACAGATCCAGGAAGATGCACATGGTATATACTTTTTATAAGTGGATTCATGTAGTAGAGCATAGACATACTATAATGCACAGACCCCAAGAGTATAATTCCAATAGATACCTTTGGCTTCATGTTAGCCCACTAGTTAGGGAACTGGGCGATGTCTCTGACACAGACTATCTTGCCTGCTTTCTGATCACTTTCCCCTGATGGGACTTCTCTACCAAGCCTCAGGAGAGGAGAAAAACTCAGTCCTCATGTGACTAGATGAGCTGGGGTGTGTGGGTAGGGGAGCTCCCCTATTCTGAGAAATAAGGGAGAAGGGGTGAGGGAAGGAGAGTGGGACTGGGAGGAGAGGAGGAAAGGGCCTATGACTGAGATGTAAATTGAACTTATTAATAAAAAATTTAAAAAAGTGGAACTAGAAAAGATCATCCTGAGTGAGGTAACCAAGAAGCAGAAAAACACGTTATATACTCATTTATAAGTGGATATTAGCCATATAATATACAATAAACATACTAAAATCTATAGCTCTAAAGAAGCTAAACAACAAGAAGGACCCTAGGGAAGATGCTTAATCCTCATTCAGAAGGGCAAAAGGATAGACATTGGAAGTAGAAGAAGACAAGGAACAGGATAGGAGCCTTCCACAGAGGACCTCTGAAAGACTCTACACACCAGGGTTTAGAAGGAGATAATGAGACTCAGAGCTAAACTTTGGGCAGAGTGCCAGAATCCTTATGGAAGAGGAGGGGGATAGAAAGACCTGGAGGGGACAGGAACTCCACAAGAACAACAGAGCCAAAATACCTGGGCCCAGGGGGTCCCGTGGACACCGAGATTCCAACTAAGGACCTTGCATGGAGAGGACCTAGAACCCCTGTTCAGAGCAAGCCCATAGATTGCTCAGTTTCCAAGTGGGTTTCCTAGTAAAGGGGACAGGGGCTGTCTCTGACATGAACTCAGTGGCCAGCTCTTTGATCACCTCCCTTTGGGGGATGCAGCCTTGCCAGGCCACAGAGGAAGATGATGCAGCCAGTCCTGATGAGACCTGATAGGCTAGGGTCAGACAGAAGGGTTCTCCCATAACAGGAGACTAGGAAAAGGGCATAGGGGGAGAAGAGGGAGGGAGGGTAGGACTGAGAGAAGAGGGAGGGAGCTGCAGTGGGGATATAAAGTGAATAATTTGTAATAAATAAATAAATAGATAAAATTTAAAATAAACAAATAAAAACAAAAAAACATAAATAAAAGAAAGGAAACCAAAGGCTAGTGGCTACGCCTTACTCTGCAAACCACAGTTTTTTGAGGTTGTACATCATGGGGTTCACTATGTGCAAATGCTCCTCATTCCACTTCTTAGAACTCTGGTAGATGTTGTGCCAAGGCACAGGGGCCCGGATAACTCGTTGAGGAAACAAGCGAGGGATACTCTCGATGAACAGCCTTTTCTTCTCCATCGGGTCCATGAGGATGTAATCCACTAGAATGAAGAAAGACAACACCCTGTCAGTCTTTACACGTCTTGCACTCCTAGCTTCATACACTCAGGATGGAAATGAGTCTCAGCCCATGTGCATCTGGAAACGCCTCCTTTATTGGCCAGGTCGGGGGGGGTGACTTTATTGGGGAAGCACATTCTTCACTGGAAGGCGTGTGACCTCACAGTGTAGAGGACTTGGATTCTGAGTGTGAGTCCCACTTTTCTTGTGACAGTGCACTGGCATTAGTATTCCATTAGTGATTAATTGACTTCTCTCACCACGATAATTACACAAACATATAAATCATATAGATCTTTGTTGGGTCACAATTACGCTGCACCACGAAGAATGAATGCGAGTTTATTAAAGGAAGAACACTGGGAGCCGGGGGATGTCTTGTATGGAGGTAAAGTGTCAGACACTCTGCTCAAGACATCTGACTCAGGGTAGAAGAGAGCAGGAAGCAGCGGGACCCCCATCGCTACCCAAGAGCTAATGGGCTGAAAAGGAGCCCAAAGTGACAGATACAAGAGGACAACAGCAGAGAAACAGAGGCACAGCAGCGTGAGCTGAAAGCAGAGGTACTAGGACTGCGGAGGACGAAGGGACAATGGAGGGGAAACACAACAGAGAAAAACACGGACGAGAAGGGGCAGGTCTTGAGTTATATTTTGAAGTTTGGGCACCCGGAGTGTAATGTCTGTGCTAGCACATCTGAGTTACCTGAAGCTTGTCAGTTATGAATCTTGGGCTTTACCCCAGGTGCACAGCTAGTAAATCAGAACCTGCTTCTTAACCAGATCTCCAGACCCTGAGCATGCCTACTCAAAGGTGGTTAGTTCAAAGGTAAACATTGATGATGGTACCTAGGATGGGGAGACATTTTTATTAAAGGTTGCATGGTATTTTGGGGTTTGACTGGTACATTCTTGGGTGTGTCTGTAAGGATGTTTCCCGAGGTGATTGGCATGTGAGCCAGTAACTGAGGAAGACCCGCCTCGGATGCAGATAAAGACCATCTAATAGGATGAAAGCCTGGATAAAACAAAGTCCAAAGGAAGAAGCCTGTCAGAGCACACATGCTCTTTCTCCTCTCTCTTCTTCCTGGGTGAGAGGAGATGAACAGCTCTGTGGCCCCTGCTGTGTGACATTCTGCTCCATCACAACCTAAAAGCAACAGAGGCAGCTGATGGTGCTCCAACCTACGAACCCACATGCAAAATGAACCATTCCTCCCTTGAATTGGTTTTTTCCGGCTGTCTCATCACAGCAAGAACAAAGCAGACTGACAGAGTGATGAAAGAAAGACAGTAGCACCCTCCGTGGAGAAGCTTCTTGGCCGCGTAAGCCCCTCCTTACCGATGCTTTTCATGAGGCTAAAGTAATAGTCACTGTTCATCTCAGACCTAAGCTCGGCTTGAAGGGGTTCAAGGGCTGGAGTTGTCAGCAGCTCTTTAGGGATCAGCTTGCAAATCCGCTCCATCACCTCCTCATCCTCGGGGGAAATCATGTCTTTTCGGATGCCATTGGTCAAGTAGTAGTAATATCTCTTCCATAAGCAAAGAAAGAAGAAGGTCATGGCCCAATGGTTGTATCCTCCTGTTCCACCCACCATCCAAGCAGCCATCGAGTGGGCAAGCAGCTCCATTCGCACAGCAGCCATCCACTTCACACACATTGCACGTGACAAAGTCGTGGGCAGGTTCTTCTCACTGAAGGAGAAGAGAACTGCTCATTTCTGTGTATTTTAGTTTTCTTTAGAAGAGCTGGAGCCCTACCTCATTAAAAATTCCCCCCTTCCCCCCATTTTCACAATACATCCACAGGCTCCATTCTGCTCATGATTCGTAGGGTCAAAAAAAAAAAAAAAAAAAAAAAAAGAACACAGTCGGCGTACACAAAAGATCTTCACTGTTTATCTGAAATTCAGATTCAACTGAGTGCTCTTCCTTGTTTTGTAAAAATGTGGTCAGCTGTCACAGGCTGCCATGTGGCAAACTATATGCTAGGGGCTCAAGAGCACCAGTTTCTGAGACCTGCACCTCCACATGCCCCTCCCCTCAAAAAGAAAAACTAAGGACACACATTCAAATCCTCATTCAATGCTCTGGGTAGAGTCTGGACTTCAGTATTAACATTCCTCAGGTGACTCTGCCACAGCACTGCTTGGAATCACTGGGGTTATCAAGCTGCGGAGGCAGGGGAGGGGGATTATGGGGCAGAAGGGCCAATGGGAAAGTACCTCCAGGTCTGACTCAGTTGGTATTTTCTCTTTCCTATCTACTTCCATTTCCTGTTGCAGCATCACATCCATCTGTTGTTCTGGACTCATGGGTCTGCTTCCGGGATGGATCAAGCATGGGTGATTAGGCTTTATATTCAAAGTGGATGAGCATTTGCAGGACACAGGCATCCTGAAAAGTTGACATAGCTCAGCCCTTAGGGGTCCCACAAAGGCACTGTTTTTTGTTAGCTCTACTTTTCCAATCCAAGGTTTGCGAGGGAAACCCCTCTCCTGTGTGACATCTAATGTATCCACCTCAGGTGTCCCAGATGTGTAACACTTCACACACCGTAAATATTGGTTTTATTCCATCCATTAACTTACTTTTATAGGGAGTCTTGAAAGACTGGTGGGAGAAATAAGCTACTGAGTATGTGGCCATGCTTTGAAGCCAACAAGAAGAATATGACTTGCATGAGACCAGATACCGTCTGGCTTCCGTGCAATCTCCTCTATCCTATGCCCCCCCCCCCCAGTGTCACCTTACCCAGGAGCGTCATCCTTGAATTTGGAGGAGAACTTCATTTTCTTCTTGGTGGGCTCTGATGCTGATGTTTTAGGTCCTGTGAGAGTGGAGGAAGGAAGACAGGGATGGGAAGTCTTGAGCCACTCTCGGTCTGCAGGGATGTGACCCTTGGGGATAGTCTTGGAGGAACAATAAGGGAGTGGACATGGTGCGGTGTGGTGAGGTAGAGTATGTGGGCTCTGGATACCTGTGTGGCTCTAAAGAAGTCACTTAATTACTCCCGGTCCCAGCTCTCCCGGTTCTAAAATGGGGAAGAGTGTGCCTTCTAGTCATCCATATATTTAACAACGACTACCATTTTTCCCCCTCAACTCACAGCCAACACTGCATGTTCTATTTTCTGAGCATCAGTCATATTATTATGTAAGACTTGTCATAAAGTAGACTCAGGCTTTTATGTTTAGTGAATTTTTTAAAAGGAAATGTATATGACATTCACAAATTAAAAACCACTATCATCTATAATGAGTATATAACACTTGCAAATTCACTTGCAATAAATAGAAGCCAACTACAGATAAATTCAATATTTGATATAAAAACAACTTTAGTAAATTTTAGCTAGAGATCATTACTTGGTAAAGGCATTAGCCTTAAGAAATTAAATATATCATGGAAATGTTAAAGGCACACTCCTACTAAAGTGACATTTTGAGAGAACTGGGATTAGATGCCCTTATAAAAAGAGAACTCCCTGGGAGATCATTTGATTTATTCCAACATAAAAAGTTACTATGCAGCCACTCCTGATGAGATCTGATAGACTAAGATCAGAAGGAAGGAGAGGAAGACCTCCCCTATCAGTGGACTTGGGGAGGGGCATGCATGAAGAAGGGGGAGGGAGGGTGGGATCAGGAGGGGAGGAGGGAGGAGCTTATGGGGGATACAAAGTGAATAAAGTGTAATTAATAAAAATCAAAAAAAGTTTTGCTTTAAAAAGAGAAAAAATTTAAAAAAAAGTTACTGTGAGAATATAGCAATCTCTTTATGGAGAAACAGCGATCCTGAGCGAGGTAACCCAGACACAAACAGACAAATATTGCATGCTGTGTCTATTCGTTTTTAAGTCTCAAGAACTGTGTTTCCATTCAAATAACCACAGAGGTTAGGTAGCTATAAGGGCATGGGGGTGGGGGAAGGCATCTTTTAAGGAGGGGCAAATAGAATGCAGTGGTCTGAATAGATGAAGAGGAAACTAGTAGAGAAGTATTCACTGGAGAGGGGATGGGAAGGCATGCTTAAGGAGGGAATATGGGGAGGGACGGTACTAAAGGACTTTTGAAAGGCCATATGGAAGCCTACTCCTATAGAAGCTTCCTAAAATATCTATGAAAGAAACTTAAAAGGAGTCATCATATAACGGAAGATACCATATCCCAAGTAGGCATCTTCTGCCACAAATAAACTCTACGATGCTAGGAATGGGTTGTATCTTGTTGAGTTTTTGACCAAAGGGGGCCTATAGACCCCTCCAAATAGTGCAGGCTTTTGCCAAGGCTACTGGTTATTCTCCACAACCTGAAGGCAAAGCTCCATTGCTGAGGACGGTACTTACTTAAGTCATCAAACATTTGAAATGAAGCTGGTGCCCAACTAGAAGTTCAGGCCCTATTGACTAGTGTTCAAGTTACTCTGCATGCTACACGAGGAGAAAATGCCATCATCCAAACCTTGCGACATATCACAGAAACCTGCCTGCAAGATCTATGGGTGTAAAGATGATGGCACAAATATGACAGTAATAACTGACCACTTTAAAAATGGATTAAAGGTCCACTCTATGAGACAGACCCCATACCTGACACTACTCTAGTGGACAAGAACGTGGAACTAGCTAGGTCATGGGCCCTAGGGGAAAGCACGTCAATAAAAAGACTTCTAAAGACACGTTGCCGTCCCCATAGAGGAGTGCCTTTCTCAGCCCTCACAAGGAAAGCTTCTTTTCGCACTAGATGGTAATTAATACAGAGACTCACAACGGGACAATGGGCAAAGAGTGAGAGACTTTAGAACAGTCAGTCCTAAATTGGTTGTTTTAATCAGACCTCTAGCCTCAATGATCAGGGATCTAGGTAAAAGAGGAGTTCCAAAAGATTACAAGAACCAGTAGGGATGGAAGACACACAAGGAAACAGGATCTTCCAGATACCTCAGGACCGAAGCACATATGGACTCTGGGGACTGAGACCCGGTAGGTTCAAACCAGAAAAGTCGCAGCACTAAAAAGGGAGAGTGGATGCAGGTCCCGCTCTCATCAGGTATCTGTTTGCTGATACTTGCTGGGAAAGGGAAAATCAGTCTTCTACAAAGGACTATCACTGGACTGTCACACCCCAAGGAAACACTCCGAGCTCCATGCCCAGGAGTAGCTGGCTAACACAAAACAGACCGCATGGTTTTTGTTGTTTTGTGGGTTTTGTTTTCGTTTTTGTTTTTCTTGCTGCTGTGTGTGCGCGTGTGCGTGTGTGCTCTTTGTTCTATTATTTTTTTGTCTTTTTTATTTTTTTATTTTTTGAGAGAGAAAGAAAACAGTTGGAAGGGTATGGAGATAAGGAGGATCTGGAAGGTGTTAGGGAAGGGCAAATGATCAAGATGTATAAAAAATGTTAATAAAAAGAAAAAAGAATGCAGCAACTTCTATACCAGAATGAATCCTCTTCACATACTGAATTTGTTGCTTTTTTGGACTCAGATGTTCCAATTTCCAGAATGTGATTAAAATATTTCTGTTGTTTATAAGTTACCCAGAGTATGTATTTTGTCACGGAAACTCAAACAGACACAAACAAGAATCATGGTATTAGCAATTAGAACATCAAACCCAAGTTTCTAGGTGTGACCTCATACACTGGGTATGTGTATATATATATATATATATATATATATATATATATATATATATATAT
>NW_026596088.1:7513549-7623982 GCF_907164565.1 Psammomys obesus | reverse complement strand
ATATATATATATATATATATATATATATATATATATATATATATATACCTTTAAACATGAGTGTGCAAAGATAACATCCTAGATATATGCATGTATATTTGATCAACAAGCAACGCTGATAAAGACTATTTCAAGGAATCCTCCAAATGATATTCACAGGGCTAAGAACATAAAAACAGAATGAAAAATTAAGGAAAATCACAACAAAACCCATTAGAACTCTAAAAATGGAAAGATGTTGCCATCTCTGCTGGTTAGTTTTATCTATCAATTTGACACTCCCTAGAATCACTGGGGAGGTTGGCTTATGGACTTGTCTGTGGGGATTGTCTTGATTGTTAAGTGGGGTGGGAAGACCAGCCCTGGAGGTGGACCACCTGTGTCCTGACCTGTATAAGAGTAGAGCAAGCAAGCCGAGTGTGCATCACGCAAAGATTCATATTTATTCTCTCTTTGACTGGAAATGTGATGCTGTTAGTTCCTGCCTTGACTTCCCAATCACTATGGGCGGTAATCTGGAGTTATAGGCCAAATATTTCTTTTCCTTCTCTATGTTCTCTTGCTCAGGGTGCTTTAACACAGAAACAAAAATAAGACTAGGACATGCATTGTTGTAGGTGGTGATTAATATTTACTCTTGATATATCTTCCGGTAAAGCTGTGGTTAATCCTAAACAGCTGTATACCCAAATCACCGCACAGAGATTGGGATTTATTTAATTAACCTAGATCACAATGCTGGGCAATAGATAACTCCATCCTAAACCTCCAAGCCCTCATAGTTTCCTAACATTCAGATTTCACCCATTATACTTGATTTTAGTGAAATTTTAGGTCCGGTTCATTCTCCACGTCATTCCAAGACCTCTCTTCCAGCGTTGCTCTCCTAGCTCTCTCCTGCCCTTCTCTCCTCCTCTCAGCTTCCTGTCCTCTGGCTCCTCCCTCTCTTCCTGCTTCCTTTCCATTGCTCAATATTGTGGCATTGAGCAATATTCCATTGCTCAATATTATTCCAAAAGAACATTATACCAACAATGCACAAATACCGAACAAACAAAAACAACAGCACTTTTTAGACATGATGAACTCAATATTGAGCAGAGTTGAAGATAAAATTAGTGAGTTGGAAGATAACAGCTGAGGGTTTCACTTATAACACAGAAGGGAGGGGAAAATAAAAAATATGAAAGGATTTGAGACAGAAAGCAGACTGAGTGACTCCAAAGTATATTTAACAAAAGTTACAAAAGATTTCCGTAAGCAAATACATGTTTATTTGGTGGGATGAAGTACATTTATGTCTGGAAGACAGTGTGGTAAACAGTTTCCAAAATGCATGCCTCCCATGATCCCTACTCCCTGATATGACTTTGACATGAGCTGGACATAGTGATTCATTTTTAACAGACTATGATAAAAAGTCATCAGTTCTAAGGTTAATTTTCAAAAATTTCCTGTGGTTTTTTGATGTGCTAGCTCTGCCTTGCTCCCTCTCTTACTGATTCCCATGGAAGTGAGAAGCTAAGGTTTAAGCTACCCTATGCAGGGGCCACATGGCAAGGCACTGATAATGATGACCAATGGTCAACAAGAACTCAAGAGTGTGCATGAGCCTAGAAGAGGATCCTTCCCTGTGTATTTGGATGGCTACAGTCTTGATTGTCACCTTGACTGCATGATTGTGAGAGGTCTTGAGCTTGAACTACCCAAATAAACCAATTACAGAGGTCTGACATGTAGAAACAGAGGCAATGAGAAATAGAATTTTCTTGAAGTCATGACATTTCAGGTTAATCTGTGATGTAGCCATAAGTAGTTTAAGCACATTAAACAGTGCTGATGTTTGCAAATGATGCACAAGCTTTAGCCACTACGACAATTATAACTTCATAGTGGAGAAAGTGAGGCTCTAAGAAGCTATTCAAGATTAGGTTCAGCCAAGGGCAGAGTCAGGATGAAAACCTAGGAGTAGAATTTCACTTCACAGCCCTATTCTGCGTACACACACACACACACACACACACACACACACACACAAAGAGTATATCGTCACAAGTACCTAATGATGGCCCTTGACTGCTCTTGTTTTTAGAGCTGTTGATGTTAGGTGGTTGGTAGAATTTCGGCAGGTCTTTCAGCTTCAAGTCCTGGGCCGTCAAGGAATAGTTGTTGCCAATGGAGTCGCTGGGTCCACGATGTTGGTCCTGTTCTTTGAAGGGCACGGCCAGGGTCCAGGATGTGTGTTGCATCAGGGGGGGATAGAAACTGTGTGACATGATGGTCTGTGAGGGGAATAATGTAAAGGAGACATAGTCAGAGACGTCTGTTTGAGTGTGGGCTCTGCCCCCACCAAGATGGAGTTTCAAATGCTGTATGCTGTTTCTACCTTCCAAACAGCCCAGGGAAGTGCTTTGTGCATGGCTACTTCCCAGCCCAGTGGAAGATTTCTGAAGCCAAAGAAAACAGCGGACATTCAACAACCAAGAGTTAGGTGACAGTATGCTTTTTTTATTCTTTATGGACATGGTTAAAGACATGTAACTACTCTCATTTTACAAGTGGAGATGCTGAAATGGAGTTTCTGTAACATAGTGGGTAAGTGGCAAAGTTGGATGCAAACACACCTTCTTTCAAACACAAACCTCTTTATCTCCTGCTGCTGTAGTGTCTTCTGATGACAAAATGGTGAGAGCTATTAATCCCACTTCCCAAGACTGTGTGAACTCACTGGAACCCGACAAATACCTCCACAGAAGAGGTATGTTTCTCAGATCTTCTCCTGAGTGGAAGAGCTGGCAGCCCCGGGTACTAACCTGGTAGAGTTCAGATGGCTCCTCATTTGCAGACACAGGCAGAGGTGGCAGCTCTGGCCGTCCCTGGGGGTGGCTCATGTGATGTATGGGGTCTCTTTTGTCAATCTGTGGGGAATGGAAACAAAGGTACTCTTGAGGAATTAGGAGGTTTCTGGACCTCTGGAGAGAGTAAAAACCACAGAGGTTCCCACTTGTTTTATGCACACAGTAATTTGAAGGCCCCTGCTTCCATTATTCATGAATGTTTCCATTTAAATCACTAGTCTGTCTCTTGTCCAACACCTCGTCTGGGGCTTTTTCTCTACAGTCTGTTTATCTTCCTACCCCACAGCAAAATTCTAAGTTTTGAGTATGCCTCCTACCCAACCCTGGGTAGGATTAAAAGTGAACTTCTTTTAATTTTCATTCATTTATTATTGGTATTACTGAGTATGGTGTGTGTGTCTCTGTGTGTGTGTGTGTGTGTGTGCATGGTTTGTCTGTGAGTGTGTGTGCCACATGTCCTGTGTTGTAAATCAGTGGACAATTTTGTGGCATTGACTCTCTCCTTCCACCTCTATGTGGATTTTGGGATTGAACCCACATTGCCAGGCTTGCAGGACAAGTTCCTTTACCTGCTAAGTCATCTTATCAGGCCCCCAAAGCGGAGAGCTTTTTAAAAGTTCACTCTTGCAAATTTCACATATACAAAGTTTTTGATTAAAAAACATACCCAAGCAATGGCTTGGCATCTTACGTATGTTTAACAAGCATGTAAGCAACTGCGATTCCCGTGAAAAACAAGGATGTGAAAGTCACCCTTTCAACAGCGAGTTCACTGCGAGCTCCAGATGGGTGTGAACTTCCATCTCCCACAGTTACTCTCAGTTCTCACGTGCGGTAGGTTGTAGAACAGTGTTTGAGGTGTTTGCCTGAAGACTCAACCCCTTAATGCAAGACAAGCATCTCATCCAAGGCTGTGATAGACACTTCAGTCTGTTCCATTCCTGGGGAGAAACTGCCGCACTGATGGCAGGGGTGGGGGTGGGGGCAGAGAGGTTTGTTGTTCTTCATTTTCAAGATGATTTGAAGGACTTTCAAAAGGCCAGTGTGGGTTCTGACTTTAGTCCTAGAATGTGAGTTTGGTCTAGCTCTGGGGTAAGATGAGACATTGTGATAGAGAGACCTTGTTTATTCGGGTCTGCAAGATTGCTGGTGCGGGCTGGGGTGGAAGAAGAGATTGGACCCCTATTAGCCACGAATCACCAAGCCTAAACTATCACCCCTGACTGATAACCTCTAATCTCCATCAACTCCCTGGAGCTCCCGTATCATTGAGTAAGAAACATTGTCTACCCAAACTCCAAATGATTGTATGCAAGGCATGCACAACCTTCAAGAACTTTTTTTGGTAGCCCATTCTAGCTGATCACATCAAGACCCAGAATGGTGGGTACCATGGCCCAGACACATAAGAGGCAGACCTGGCTTCTAGGGCAGTGGCTTTTAAATGTGCATCATTCTTCACCCTAGAAATGTCAGGGATGGCAAGAACACCTTGCATGGCAAGTTAGAAAGGTCATGGGCCCCACAATTAAACGCGAACAGGAAAAATTATGATAATAGATGTACTTTAAGTGTGAAAATTTGAAAATGTGAAATGAATTCACTGATCTCACAGCCTAATTCAGTGTTTCTCCAAAGGCTGCTGCCACTGGTTGGCCAATGGGTACTTATTCAGAGTAGGGCTGCTTGGCCCCTCCCCAAGCCTGATGCTCTTGAGAACCAATGCCCTTGTTTTCATCTTACAGAACTTGGTATACCAACTTTTTTGTTGTTGTTGTTGAATGATTGCTTTTTTTTTGAGGTGGGGTTCATAACCCAGGCTGGCCTCAAACTCAAAATGCTCCTCTCCACTTCTGAAGTGTTGGGGTTCCAATCATGAACCATTATACCCAGCTGTAATGTGCTCATCTAAATCATTGGCTGCTGCTTTTTCTTGGCCTCAACTTCAGTGATCTGAGAGCTAACCAGTTATCTCCAAGAATTCCCTCTTTTCTGACTGAAATCCATGCCACATCTGCCTGCATCAATGTGGGGAATAAAAAGGGGAGGGAGGAAGTCCCAGAATCAACTGGAAATTAGCTTTGCCATCCAAAGAAGATACAATACTATCCAAAGAAGAGTGTTACAGGGGTATATTCAAGGATATGAAAATATTATTTCTTTCAAGGTCCCAGCTATAAGGCGACATATCTATGAATAGGTTAGGGTTGCCGGCATTGTGTCTTAGCATGCAAGAAGAATTTGCGATCAGTGGAAATCTCTGCTTTGGCCTAGATTTTAAAATCTGTTTTAAATAATAACTTCATTAAAAGAGCAACAAACACCACCAAACCAGAACATCTTGAGTAGGTTACAACACCAGCAGGAATGAGCCATTAAAACCATAAGCCCCGACCTTGTGAAATCAAGGAAGATGTTAACGCTATCTGGGAGGGGTCTCGCTGATTGTGTTTCTGCTCAGCATGGGCTAAACCTGATTCCAGTGCCAATAGCACCTGGAAAGTTAATCCTCCCACCAGAAGCAAGCAAAATAGAGTCCTGGTTGGAAAGCCTGCTCTACTCCAATTTCAATCCGTGTGGCACGGTGTGACTGATCCTAGCCCCTGGCTCTGGACAGGAGACCAATCAGATGGCTCCATCCTCCTGTCCACATGATTTGGCTAGAGCTAGAGGATGGCATGTGAGCCAAGCATTTGACCAGAGTATTCCTTCATACTTTTGCCAGAGCTACAGAGAAAGGCTCACCCTCTGTCATTAGTGTCATTAACTGAGGGGCGGTTCATGCCCAGAGCTCTAACGGTTATCTCTGCGTGTCATGGGGAATGCGGGCCCTAAAATAAAGTGAAATAGAAGCCAAAAAGTCATAAGAAGGAAAAAGCATCTCAGTGACATCACCAGGAACCTTGTGTCTTAACTTGTACATCTTAATTGCCAGAACCTATAGTTTTTGTTTTTGCTTTTGAGGTGTGGAGCACACGGAATTACACATCTGTCTTTTCAACCTGACAAAGGGTCAGTCTAGTGACAGACACGAAGACAGATAACTCAGAAAGCTCAGGGCAGAGACCAGGGACAACATATCCTACAAGCAGACAAAGAAGCCATCCTCCGGCTAATGAACAAAGCAAACACTGGGAAGTTTGCCGAACATGAGGACCTCTATGGAAACACATTCTTCGTTAAGCTAGTTCCTGGGTACAGACAAAGACATCCAGAGAGAAACCTGCAGGACAGGACCACAGGAACATGACAAACAGTCAGCTCATGCAGGAAGTAATCAATTCTGCAACAGAGTAGAGGGGTTTCTGGACTGATTCTAAGAATTCTCTGGAGGAGAATCCCTGATAAGAGTGAGTGGAGAGTCTTATGACAGCATTCTCGCTGCACAAAATGGTTGGCCAACAACCTGAATGTCTCCATGTCTCCTTTGGTAAATGTTAGGGAGCTTTTATTTCGGAGCACAGGCTCGGAATATGTAACATCTAATTTTATAAAGCGTCTACTTTAAATGCTCCTCTGGGTACTTCAAGTGACAGCCCAGTAGGTCTTGGCATCTTAGTTTTTTCATCCAAGATTCTCACACCTGGATTGGGTAGGGGTGTTGCTTCGGGGCAGTTTGTTTGCTGGTTTGTTTGTTTTTAAGGTGGAGCCTACTGTGTACCTCAGGATGGTCTCGGCTGCTCAGCTTCGCTGAGACTACTGGCAGAAACCAGCACACACAGTGGCTTGCATGGATCTGCTATCATTCCACCCTGAGTTAAATCCAGAGCTCTTGGCTCTCCACCGAGGCACTCCAAATCTGGATCAACACCTTTGAGGGTGAGGGCCAGGACTCTGATTTCTGGTAAGGTTCTTATTGTTGTTTTGAGACTATATAGTCCAGATTGTCCTGGAACGAACAATCTTCCAGCCTCGCCGACCCCCAACCCCAAGTGTTAACATTATACGTGTGTACCTCCATGCCTGGGTGGTTTTTAATATAAAAATAATTTTTAATTAGCAATGTATGTGCAGGTGTGCATGCCCGTGTACGGGCAGAAGCTAGAACAGATGTCGAGTGTCTTATTCTATCACTGTTCATCTTGTTCCCCTAAGACTGGGTTCACCACTGAACCTGGAACAAGCCTCAGTGATTCCCCAGTCTCGGACCCTCAGCCCCCACCCGGCGATGGGGTCTCAGCTGCATGCTTCCATGCCCATTTTAACCTATGGTATGAATTCAAGTCCTCATGCTTGTACAGCAAGGGCTCTTATCCACTGAGCCATCATCTCCCCAGCCCCAAAGACTCTGTCAGAATAGGCCCCAGAATACTCTGCTGCGCAGTCAAAAGGTGGGAGCTGCCTACTGGAGCATGTGGCCTAAGGGCATTGGAAGGAAAAGGGCAATAGGTTGTACTTCTAACACACTTCGGCATAGAATTTCAAAATGCGATCAACATACTTTCTAGGTCAAAGGAATCTAACATGGCAATCTCTGCGCAAAATGCCCCTCTTCTCACACACCCTCAATTCCCTGCATGTTGAAGACACAGGTACAGGAAAACATGCCCTAAACCTCACACCCACCTTTTGCCCTGAGCAGCAATCGGTGTAGCTCATGGTGCCGGTACTAACTGTGCCTATTAGAGAAAGAATTAAGAGCTCTCAGCTTCTCCGGGGGTCAGCCTCTCCCGTGCAGCTCCTCTGAAATCTGTGACTCCTTCTAGCAGAATGGGATGACTCCCGCAGCGGAGCTTTCAGACACTCTGGAAGCTCTGACGCAGAGCTGTCTCTCTGAGGTCATAGAGCCGTATCCCTGGGAGTCTCTGGGCAGAAAGGAAGAGAAAGGAAGGGCCCACAATGATGAGGTAGCATGGTGTCCTTCCAGAAGCCCTCCTCCCCTCCCCACTCCTTGCGGTATTACTTCTTCTCTTTTCAGTAGTTTCTTGGAACTTCCCAGAGCACACTGAAGTCTCTGCAGAGGACAAAATTGAAGCACAGTTACATGTTAATATGAAGAAGAGGGTGGACTCGCTATCCCAGATAACACCCCTGGGAGCCTAGGCTCCTCTCCCTCTCCCTTGAGCAGTTTTAATAGTCGTGGAGCTTGTACCCAAGCTCAGTGGTGGGTAACCAGGCGTAAGTGACTGTTGCTAGGAGGAGAAGCCTCTTCTATGCTTAAGCACAAGACTGGGCTTGACCTGCTGGCTCCTGAGGAGGCTGAGCTGAGCAGCAGGAAGTATCAGTGACAGAAGGGAGATGGCGGTATTTAGTAACGGCCCAGGAATGTAGCAATAGGAGATCTTGCCCTGGGGGAGGAGGTCTAAAGGCCCAGGCTGGTGCTGAGTTGGAGTGGTCTCACTCAGCCCCTGCACTTCCCACTAAGCGATGTGCAGCTTGAGGAAACCCCTTCATGTCTTTGAGTGAATGTACCAGCTTTCATGTATAAATCCTGGTAATATCATGAGCACCCACCCCAGGGTTCAATAGGAAGATACATTTAGAACAGTTTGCACACTGTAAACTCATCCTAATTTGCCTCAAACTTTCAAACACACACACACACATTGAGAGAGTGAAGAAAACCTTGAAACGGTGACCATCGTGTCCAGCTCCTAAGTGCCGTGAGTACCGGTGTGGACCACCGCCCTCAGTTTACACAATACTGGAGACCAGCCCAATGCATGATGGGCAGACATCCTACCAGCCGAGCTGCACACCTGGCCCTTTCCCAACTTCCCCACTGTAGTATTGCATCTTGAGACCTTTCTCTGTCCTGAGTCATTTGGGACAGTTTTGTCATTCAGTGTAACATAGGCTCCTTATGAATGTTATGGCTAGTGCCAATATGATAGTCACAGGCACATACATACATACATACATACATTTGCTCTCACACACACGTACCCAAGATTCATCACTGCACTAGCTGCTGCCTTGGAAATTCTTTTAAAACCAAGTTAGACTTATTAAGCTCTTTCAAGATGCTATGGTGTATGTCTGTCTCTTCATCGAGTATTTCCCTTAATTCCATGATGTTCCCATGTTCTGCATGAAGAAAACAAAACAGACAGATAGTTTTCCAACCTTGGCTTTGCTTAATCAGAGTGGATACAACATGAAACTTTTTTTTTTTTTTAACTCTTCTTTCCACCGAGCAACTGCGCAGGGCATAAATGTTTTTTCAGCCCTGCTGAAAAGCACCAAAGCATTTCTGTTTCTTTTCTCTCACTTTATGCTCAAGATTCTCCTCCCTACACTTCAAAATAACCCTGACCTCCCTCGTTCCTAATGCTAATCTCTCTTACCATAAAGTGCATAGAGGGTCTAACTGTAGCTCAAGTGTGGCAGAACGCTGGCCTGGCTCACGTGTGGTCCAGATTTGCTCTCCAGCACACACACAAAATGTATAGAGTCAGCCCTTTGTATCAGTGAACTGTACATCTGAGAGACTCCCAGCCATGTGTGTAAAGAATAGAAAGAGACTAGCATAGTTGCTAATGGGCCCATGGCCTCCTGGGTAAGGAGACAAGCTCTTATCTGAAATGTAATGCACTTTAAAATCTGGCTGTGCTCAAAGGCGTTAAAACAACAAGACCTTCTGTTGCAGTCATGGGTCTTCTGGAGTTCTGTCCATCACATAAGGGCATCCTCTCACAATCTTCTCAACAATACAAGAGAAAAGTCTCATTCTCCCGATTTTTCTGTTTGGGAAACATAAAAATCTAGCCAAACTAAACTAACCAGCTAGCTCACCAACCAATCTGCATAGAGTCAATCCAATAGGTCAACAGCAGAGCTGGGACTTGAATGTGGTTATGGAAACTGCTCATTGCTACAGTTAAAAGCCTATGTGTAGACTGAGGAATGATAGCTGGGCTGGGCTAAAAGTGAGACCCTATCTGCAAAGGAGAAAAGGGAGAGGGAGACAGAAAGCGAGAGAGGAAAATGGAAGAAGGGGAGGAGGAGGAAGAGGAGGAGGAGGAGGAGGAGGAGGAGGAGGAGGAGGAGGAGGAGAGAGGACTAACCCCTCAGGACACCCCACCTGAAGGAGAGTTGGCAGAATTGTCTGTTTAGTCTCAAGAAAGGGTGTCAACCTTAGGACCCCACTGTCCTCATTGTCCCCAGGGTCGCCAGGTAAAACTCGGGATGACCAGTTAAGTCAGAATATCAGATAAGCATTCCTTGAGCAAAATACTCCATTTTAATAAATATATCCTGAATACATCTGAGACATGCTTATATCAAAAAGCTATAGGCTATTTGCCTCAATTAGAAATTGAGGCAAGAAATTTAACTGAATATTCTATAGTCGTAGTTGTTAAATCTGGTAAGCCAGGAAGGAAAGGTCAGCTGGATTTGGTCATGTTATTAACCTGACTGTTAACAGTTAGGGTCAATGCGTTGCCCCAGCCCCCCTTTATTCTTCAGAGCCAAGAGATCAGGGTAGATCTCAGAGGGCTGCAAAAAAAAAAACAAAACTGCTTAACTAGAACAAACGTGTTAGCCCATTAGGGCTACTATAACAAAGTACCTGAGGCTAGGTGACTTATTTAAAAAAAAAAAAAAGGCAACAAGAAACATTTCCTATAGTTCAAAATGCTGGAAGTCTGAAGTCTGGGTGCCAGCCTGGTGAAATTACAGGGAGGAGTCTAGATGGTCAGCTCTTCATTGTGCTCTCCCTTAGTAGAAAGAGGAAAGCAGGTGTGCTTTCTCTCTCTGTGTGTGTGTGTGTGTGTGTCTCTCTCTTTTGACTACCTTTAAAAGGCATTGATCTTATTCATAAGGGCTTTATCTTCTTGACTAATGACTTCCCAAAGGCCCCCACCTCCTAATACCATCACATTGGGGCACAAAGGGATAAAAGTATTCAGTTCACTGCTGTAAGAAGCCGTGGAAAGGCCCAGGAGAGACTTCACATGGGTTTACTTTTGTCAATCCTTTAAACGCTCATCAAGAGCCAAGTTCCTGATGCTACAGAGACGCTAGACCCCCAGGTGGGAAAGATAAGTTATCACAGCCGAGGCAGTGGCACCACCTGCTTACTGTTTAAAAAAAAGGATGTTGCCCAGAGCAGGATTCAAAGAGGCGCCACTAGATGGCGCCCGTAAGCTGAAATCCCAGAGAAGCCTCCACTTTCCAAAGCAAAGAGCGGGAGGGCCTGATGGTCTAAGGAAAACAAACCCATCCTTGCCCACCTAGGTGAGAAATACTATGCTATACTGCAGCTACAGAAAGTGTACGCAGCCAGACAAGAGCGCCTGAAACTAAAACCTTCAGGGACACCCTTGTCTACCCATGCACCTTGTGTGCCTCATTTCCCCTTTCTGCTGTCATGGAGTTGGCGTGGGATTCCTTAAACTTCTTCACCACCACCACCACCACGGCCACATCGAACCCCGCGATTAGGTATTGGATACAACGGCTTATGGGCATTACAGGAAAACACGCTACCACTTTCCCTAACCCTGTGGAATGTATTTTTAAAGTATTTAGTTAGTTAGTTGTTTGTTTGTTTGTTTGTTTATTGTGTATGGGTGGTTTGTCCTTCTGTCTTTTCACCACATTCATGCAGCGCTCACTGGGGCCAGAAGAGGGCACCAGATCCCCTGGAACTGGAGTTAAGAGATGGTTCTGACCCGCTTTGTGAACCTGGGTCCCCTGGGAGAGCAAACAGGGCTCTAACCGCTAAGCTAGCTTCCCAGTCTTCCTTCCTATCCCCGTGTAATATTTTTGAGCCCTTACTATGTGCCTGATAAGCACTCCGTTCTTTAAAGGCACCCTTCCCGTTGTACTCACTATAACCCTGTAGTTTCTCTCTTCACCCAAAGAGTCCCTCTCTAGGATGAGACAGGCACAGGGAACACAGGAGAGGTGGGTCACTGCAGGTCTTTGGATGGAAAGAGCCTGTGACCTGTTTAGTAGCAGACACATACCTGGTCTGGCCCTTTGCCCCATCGAAAGGGTGAAAAGGCCTTCAGCAACATCACACAGCCACAGCCAGACCTGGTCCCTGATAGCCCCAGCCCATAGTTCTCAGCTGTAAGCTCAAAAGCAGTATTTCTGAATACCGGCTGATTGCGCCCATCCCCAAACCCTTGGAAACATTTTAAGTCGTGCCAGCTGGGGGAGGCCGTTGCTGTGTTTGTATTTACCTCCTGGGTAGAGCCCAGGAACGCTACCAAGCACCCCACAGTGCACACAGGACAGCTCAGAAACAGGCTCATCCCATCTCAAATGCCAACAGCACCGCCATTGAGTAACTGGGCTCCTCAGGCCTAGATCTGGAACCAGGAAACAGGTTTCCCTACCACGAACCCTTGAGAAGAGGATTTGGGTTTATTTATGAACCTTATCCCTCTAGCTCTCCGTTTGTTTTTAAATCTGTAGAGTGGAGATCATTCATCTCTAAGATTCTCTGGCTGCCAACATTTGCCCTTGTGCCATGGCTAGAACCTTCCAGCCACGGGAGGTGCCTAACCACCCGTTGGCTGGTGTGACTCGGAACTCCTGGGTGAATTCAGAACCGGTTCTGTTTCTAAAAAGACCCACCTTCGGCCGCCAGCCCTCCTGAGAGGTGGCCCCAGAACTTTCACTCCGAGCCACGGCTGTAGGAAAGCCCTCATTTCCTCATTAGTCATCCTCTAGAGTCTAGAGGACTCTAGTTTGTAGGGGCTGTTCCTAGGGTGTGTGGGAAGAGGCAAGGCCGCCTAGCAAAGCGGGCAGCCACGGGGTTCGGTGCCAGAACACCGAATCCTTCCCGCTCAGGCCGGGAAGGCGGGGCGGGGACCCGGTCCTTGGCTAGGAGGAAGGGGGAGAGGAGCCTGGGCGAAGGGCGGGGCAGCAGGGCGGGGCCTGGTCCCGGGAGGAGGAAGAGCGCTCGCCGGTGGGGAGGGGCCGGTCCAGCTCCCGCCCCGGCTCGGGCCTGCGCCGCTTTCCCTCCTCCCTCCCACTTCGCTCGGTGCCCTCGGTGGTTGCAGAGCGGAGGGTCGCAGCAGCCAGCACCAGGTGAGAGAGCAAAGCTGGGGGTGTGTGGAGCTTAGGGGACCCCGGCTGGCTGAACCCTCCATCCTCCGCCTGGAAAGTTGGAGGAGTTTCGGGGGGGGGGGGGGGGGGGGCGGCCACGGGGGAATGCCCCGGCTTCCCCCGCCGGGGGAGGGGGGGGGGGGGGGGGGGGGGGGGGGGAGGGTGGCGGCCACGGGAGAATGCACTGGCTTCCCTCGCCGGTAGTGGTCGGCCTCTGGGTCGGTGATGAAGTTGTCTGAGCCCTCGGGTCGCTGGGCCAAGTTGGGAGCTCACGGGGGAACTCCTAGCCACCTCGCTTTTACACACCGGCAGCTAGACTTGGTTAAAAAAAAGGCGGGGGGCAGTGTCAACCCACGCGCGAGGCCCTACCTCCTCTTGGGAAACATGCACGGGAAGATGGGGAGTCTCGTCTGGGCATCCACACCCCCTCCGTAGAGATTGGTCAACAAGGGTGCCATGCGCCACAGCAGAGGGAGCTACAGGTGTTAAAGGTAGGTTTGCCCCAGGTGATCAACTCAGAGTACCCAATCTCCCCCACTCCCCACTCGAGTTCCCATCTCCTAGTTTCTGTGCCCGGTAGTCGCGGGTCAGATCCTCGTCTGCATCACACCGGTTTCCTTCTCTGTGGATCCCCGGCCACAGACTGAAAGTCTCAACCCTCGTCGGAGAAGGGGACCAGGATAGGTTCCCAGGCGCCCCGATGGCCCTGCCCCCAGCTGGGGATTCCACCAGCCCCGCAGCTGGAACGTTCGCGGTGGCCGTTTGCTACCGGGAGTCGGGAGCCGGGAGTCGGGAGCCGAGGCTTTATTTGGAGCCTTGGAAGGGGCGGGGCCTGTTCTCTGAGAACCCAGCTATGCCCCCTAGAGCCCCTAGGCGGGGCGCCCCTAGGCTGGGTGGGGTGGCGCCTTCCCTGCTCGGAGTCTGCAGTGGACCCTGGGAATAGATGCGCCGGAAACTGGTGGCCAGGTAGATGCGTGTGCTGACCGCGCTCCTCCTCCTCCTCCTCCTCCTCATTTTTCCTACGCTTGCCTTCACCAGAATCCCCAGACCGGTCCCAGTGCCACCTTCAGGTTCCCAGGCCAGAGAAGAGTTGTAAGGGGACAGTTTCACCTGTTTTAGCGCTCAGTAAGAGGTGAGATTAGCTACACTGAAGGCTGTCACCACCCTAAATTCAACGTCAATGCCAGCAGCTCTTTAACAACAGAAATCCTGGTGCAGGAGTTGCTTCACCCCCGGCCAGGGGAAAAGTGTGCCTGAAAGTGTGCATACCAGACTCTGTAGTGGAGACGCTGGTATGCAGTGTAGACATAAGGTATGTTTCCTCACTGGGTTAGAGGCCAGTGGGATATTCAATACGGTAAATAAACGTGAGGATCTCTCGGTTATTTTTGGCACCTTGACAGAATCAACTGAGCAACGCGTATTTACGATCAGGAGGTTAGCTGCAAGGAGACGTGCAGAGATGCCTTCTGCCCAGCCCAGACAGATGTTCTGGGAAACAGAAAATAAGAATAATATGTCTATATTTTTTTAATTTGAAAACTCACCCGGGGCTAAAAGTATGTCTAACTGGACACATTTCCATACCGTGTGTATGTGTGTGTACCAGTGAAGTGTTTATAAAAAAGAATTTAGCTTCTTTCTGCTATCTTGTTGGTCATTATGTATTATAGACAGGAATATGATACACCTCCTTTTGGTGTATCTTCATATATCTATTTTATTTAGCTTTGTGAAAAACAAATTGCTGGATCAAAATGTGTGCAGCCTAAGATTTTGAAAAATATCGTCACATGGTGTCTGTCTGCATGCCTGCCACCAGAGTGTAGGGGATGGCCCGGGCTCCCTGGATATTACTGGTGATTCAAGAAACTTTTTGTTTCCTTCAGGGATAGGAAGAGACAGGGCGCCATGAGAGACTGGGCTGCAGTAATAAAGCCACTGGTGAAGGCGTTCATCTAGAGTGAGACTGAAGGGCGATTGAAGATGGCCAAAGAAGGGCCCCCCAGTGTCTCCAGAGACCTACAGGAGCTGCAGAGGAAGCTGTGTTTGCTGTTAGAGTCCTTCCAGAATAACTCGAAGGTCAGTGTCCAAGGCCAAATACACCGGGAAGCCAGCTAAACACTAGTCTGAAACACTGCTTTCTTTCTCAAACAGGAATTTACCAGCAGGTCGGGAATCTTTCCCCTAGCACCTTGCTATGCCCGAGTTGTGACCTTCATAGCCACGTCCGCTGTGGCTGCGAGAGCATCAGCCATCATATGGACATTCAAGGCAATGGGGCAGCAGGGAAGTGGGAAGAAAGATCATTCTCAGGGGACCTCCAAATTAAGGAATATTTCTGGACGTCGCCAAGAACTGCAGAATACTTTCAGTTACGCCCCATGTAATGCAAACTTCGGTTGGGCAGTCACCCTTCATGGCAACTGCCATTTTTCAGCTGGATCTGAAGAAGACACCCTTAGTCTATGCAGCATACACCGTTCTTTTCTTTGAAAAGTTTGGCTCATCTGTTCCCCTAAGAAAAGGAGACAGCCCATACCTAACTTAAGATCTGAGTTTTGTGTTTTACTAGAAATAGCCCATCCAGCAGAAATGCTACCTGAGCCACATGTGTATTCAAATTTTCTGGTTCCAAACCCTAAGTACAAAGAAGCAATGGGTTAATTTTAAGACTATATCTTATTTAATGTATCAAAAATAGTATCATTTCAGCAGGTAGTCATTATAATAATTAATGGAAAAGAAAGTGTTTTACATTCCCTCTGAAATCTAGACTGTCATTTACCTCTACAGGACTATTGTGATACAAATTAACCGTGTTTTTTTGCTGTTCAGTCACCACTCAATGAGGTGGGATTTCAGGTACTACATTTCTTTGCATGTGTGTTTTTATTGTTTTCTTTTGTATGCCCTTCAGCATTTACACGAAATGCTAGGGCTGGGGAGATGGTTCAGTTGGTGGTGTTCTTGACTGGCCATCGTGAGAACTTAATTTTGAGTTTCCGGCTCCACGTAAAGATGGGCGTAGCACACCTCTATAATCCCAGCATCTCTGTGGCAAAATGGAGAGGTGGAGATAGCAGGGTTTTGGGAAGCTCGTGGCTAGCTATCCTGTCTTATTCAGTGCCATAACAACAGCAACAAAAGAAAACCAAGGAGACCCTGTTTCCAACAGCCTGGCAGAAGACAAGAGCCAACCTTTGAGGTGGCCCTCAGGCCTCCACACAGGCACCATTCCATGTATGCACTCACAGGCATGAAAACACACTCATGCAATTACATTGTATGTACATTGTATATAGAAAAAGATGTTTCTAAAAAGCAAACAGTACTAGCTAGCTAATGCTATTACCATTTTGTTGCATGTCTTTCTAGACTTCTGTGCCACGTGCAGGTAGGAGTGTGTATGCCTATAAAGTGATGGAAACTGTTGTGTGATTCCCCACCACCACCACCATTGTTCACCAGCTTCTATAAAACAGATACTTTCCCGTCTAAAGCCTATGCTTCACAGAGGTCGTCTTTGGACTTGCTTCAGAATGCATTCGGCATACTGCCGGTTTAGCAGGCTATTTTTAAAATGGACAGGCAGCCTTTTAGTCAGTTGTCCGGGACTCTTTGGTGAGTGAGCTCGGTAAGAAAGGTCCTCGTGGCCTCTGTACATTCACAGTTCATTTTCATGATTTGTGGGAGATCATCATAGACGCTGGATAAGCAAATACCAAACAGACCATGATTCTGCGGCAAATAAGGAACTCGGGTTCTCCAATCTTCAAGTGACAATGTACTTGTAAACAGATCAGTGTATGTCCTTATTTTATGTGTATTTCTGGAAAGATGCATTAATGTATATGCATTAATGTGTATGTACTGTTGACATTGAACTTAGGGCTAGCAGCAGGCTAATACATGTCTCAAACAAACACGCCTTTTTTTTTTTTCATGAGGAACAGTAACAGAAAGCTGATGGTGGTGGTGCTGGTGGTGGTGTGTATTTTAAACAGCGGGATTGTCAAACAGAAGTCAAAAATGTGAACTTTGTGGCATTAAATAGGCCAGGACGCCATAGTTTGGCTCTTCCATGTCCCAGAAAGGCTCATGTGTTAACAGCTTAACCAAGGGTGAGGGTGTGGGGCCTGTTAAATTTCAGGTGCAGACGGTAACAAGCTGGGAATGTTCTTGTCAGGTGACCCAATCTTGACATCAAAGATGCTCGAAGGACTGATTTAGGTTAGAGATAAAGTTAATTGAGTCAAAAATCCTCAAACCTGGGATTTGCAGAGGATAAGAACTGACCGTGTATTTATTAACCCGATTGAGGCATTATTAAGTCCCAAGCCTGTACCAGGCATTTTGCATGCCTTAGTTATACCTAAGGTTAGCACTTCAGAGCAGATGAACTGTCTTCTTATTTTTTACCTTTCAACACTCAGCTGTGTGCCCTGGAGTAGATCTGAGCTAGATTATTACCAGGCTAGCCTACTCCCAGAAAGGTGAGGAAATTGTCAGTTCTCAGGTGGCCCTGAGATGGAATTATTTCTCTTACAAGTATATAGCATATTAAGTTACATTGATTGCCATTTAAAAATGTTTCTGTGATGTGTATGTGTGTGCCTGACCGCACGTGTGTATATCATGTGTGTGGTGCCTGAAGAGGCCAGCAGAGGGCGCTGGATCTCTGGAACTGGAGTTCCAGGCAAATGTAAGCTGCTCTGTGTGGGTTCCGGGAACTGAATGCAAGGCCTGGTTAAAGCAGTAAGTGGCTCTTAACCACTGAGCCATCTCGTCTTCAGCCCGCCGGTTACATTAACACAAAGTGACTTTGGGGGAAGAAGGAAAGCAAAACACTGATGCAACACTTGCATCCGTCAATTTTCTGTTGCTCTGACAAATAAAAATACCCGAGAAACAACTGAGGGAGGAGGGATTTGTCTTAGGCTCAAGGTTTTAGAGCATCTTCCTGCAGAGAACAGCATAAACAAAGCAGCCCACATCATGGTTGCCGGGAAGTAGTGGGGATAGACAAGACACGGAGAGAGACATAGAGATTGCCTCTAAGCCATGCCTCCAGTGAGCCTCTTCCTCCAGCTAGGCTCTGTCTCCTGTTGTTTCCACAACCACCAGCAGTTGGAGGCTCAGGCTTCAAGATGTAAGTCTGCAGGAGCCCTTTACATTCAAATCATAACAAAGGCCATCACTAATAGACACGGTGGTGGCTCCTGTAAGGGTGATGACCCTTTAACCCTTTGGTGTGTGAGATATATAATGTTTTATGTAATAGTGAGTGTGGCCACAGCAGAAGTACTTGTGTGTTTTTATTTTCACTTGGCATGGTGCTGTTTCCTTCATACTGAAGTATGAGTCTTCAGAATAATTTACATGTGCCACTAGAACACCGACAAAGGATATCAGATTGACATACCATAATTTGCATAACCACTTCTTGTCTCTGGGAAGGGTAGAAAATGTCTTTCCCCATGTAATTTGTGCTTTTTTTCCTCATGGTTTAATGAGCTCTTTGAAATTCAGACGAGACAAGATAGGGATCCAGATGGAATGGGCGCGAAGTTGCTCCGTCCTGTCTGGAGTGTGTGGCCAGGTATTAATTGTCTTACTTCTAGAACTCAAGAGACAGGGACCTGCTCAAAGTAGTGTAAGCAAGCCAACAGATAGGCCCTTCCATGACTTCAGGAGGATTTAAGACTTCCTCAGGGCCCATGGTGGGATTAAAGCAGGGGTGCCTCAGGACTAGAATGAGCCAGGGTCGGGCCAATGACTGGAGCCAGAAGTAACTCTCAAATGCCTTCATCGTTGGGCTGTGTAGCTTCTCACCTTAGCTCTCTGGGCATTTGCTTCACTTCCAGACTGCACAGCCCACTTTCCCTTGGCTTTCCCATTCAATGTCGGCAAACATGGTTGTCCAGGCTGGTCCCCTTCTCCCCTCACATCTCCTTTAGCACCTGTTAAAGATCTGGGAGTTTTCTATTCATAGAAACAAGAGTGTAGTTGGCACATCCACCTGAGACTGTGGAGGTGGCTGTCGGACTGGGATCTTTATTTCCTTTTAAATGCTCATGGATTATGGGGTATCCTCCTGCCGTGGGAGGGAGTAGTTTTCAGGGAAGAGGAAGACAGACACAGCAAGTGACCAGGGTTAGCAGCTCCCAATGTGAATTATCTGTGACAGATGATTTTCTTCTTATATTGTAAATTCCCTGCCACAAGGAACATTATTATTATTATTATTAATTATTATTATTATTTTGGGTTTTTGAGACAGGGTTTCTCTGTGTAGCTTTGGCTGTCCTAGGCTCACTTTGTAGACCAGGCTGGCCTTGAACTCACAGGGATCCACCTGCCTCTCTTTCCCTGAGTGCTGGGATTACAGGCGTGCACCACCACGCCTGGCTTGAACATTTTAGAGCCCACCTCCCCAGGCATCTGTGTGCCCTACCTGAGTCACATGCCAGCAGGTGTCCAAAGCCTAATCTGGGAGCAGCTGTCTCTGCATAGTATCTCTGACTTGTTTTCACTTGCATAATGCTCCTGAGTGCTGTCTCTGTTCCCTGCCCACTGGGTCCTGCTCATGCAAGGCAGCAAGAAACAGTGAGTTGATTGCCTTACCTTCTCACAGTAGAGTTTTCCTGGCTGTGAATAGCCTCAGGTGGAACCTTCGTGTCACAAATTCTGACCATGTGGATCCAACTCTCCAACTCTCATGCCAGAGTGCATTTATAAAGAAACCACCCTTGTCTGACCTTGGGCACATTAATTGAGTTAGTTTCCAGCTGCTGTTATCTGGGATGAGCAACACCAGGCCTTGGGCTGCTGGGAGATTATCTGGAATGCCATGTGAGAAGGCTCTTGCACTGAGCCTGGCTAAATAGATGGTGCCATATTCTCCCGGTCTGCCATTCTGAGTTATTCCATGCAGCCCATGTCTATAAGGCGTGGGTAAGAGGCCTGTCTCTACCTCCAAGGTAGAGAATGAAAATTGCAGGGCCTGCCACTGCATGCTAAGCCCCCTCACTTTCTGTCCTTCCGTTGTGTGCACTCTGTTGCCAGGAAAGTGAAAAGTGGTGATGGTCAAAGCTTTTGGACTTGCGTATTGTTAAGCTGCTCTTCATTGTCCACTCACAACTCTGTAGGGAAACACATACAAAGATCTAGAGAGGGTCTGAAATGTTTGCTACTAAGCCAGGCAGGCACGTTTAGGAAAAAGTCCTGGACTGACACACTTTCAAAGTAGCCCTTTCTTTTTTTGCTTTGTTTTATTTTATTATTTTGAGACAGGGTTTCTCTGTGTAGCCTTGAGCTTGCTTTGTAGACCAGACTGGCTTCGAACTCACAGAGAACTGCCTGCCTCTGCCTCCTGAGTGCTGGGATTACAGGTATGTGCCACCACACTTGGCACCTTTGCTTTTTTTCAGTTAAAACTTTTGAAGAAAATGGGGCTGGGGAGACGGTCGTCAGGTAAAGTGCTTGAGGGCTTGAGTTGGGGTCTCAGAACCTTCTTTGAAAAAGAATCGGGAGTGATGGTTTGTACTCTATGCCTCCATCTGGAGGTGGAGACAGGTGGATGGATCTCTGGGCCTCAGTGGCCTGCCAGTCTACCCTACTTGGTGTGTTCCAAGCCCGCGATAAACCTTGTTTCAAAATAAAGGTGGATAGTGCCTGAATCTACTATAAAACACCACAGAATTGTGTGTGTGAGAGAGAAAGAGAATGGAACATACCCAGAGGAGTTCATGTCGCTGTTTTATGACATTCTGCTGTTCTCACCTTTTGAACATGTCCTCTGTGTTGTTGAGCTAAGTGTGTCTCCAAATCTGTTCGCTATCCGTCCTTCTTGAACTGAGCATGCTCATCAATGTGCTCACCTCTACAGCGTTTTCCTGTATGGATATGTCTAGGCTCTTTTAATAAAGCCCGCATGCTTCCTTTTTTTGAAGAAGGTGTTACTTTGGGAATGGCTCCTTTGTTCTCCTTACCTGCTGCAGGTAGTAACCCTTCTTAGCCATGCTTATTTTGGCTTTGCACTTGGTAAGATGTTAGCCCATTTGGGCAGGTTAAAAAAAGCACCCGGAACTTGTGTTTAATGGGTGTAAATGTCAGGTATGGATGAACCATGCTGTCTCTTTCCACAACACTGTGACCTGACCAAGGTCGTTCTTTCCCAGAGAAAGCAATTTCTGGGTTGAACAGTTTTGTCTCAGAAACTTTTCTATTGGTGTGATAAAATATCACCATCAAAGCAACTCATAGAAGGAAGAGTTTTATGTGGGCTGATGGTTCCAGGTGGCTAAGAGTCCTTCACCATCACATGGGGGAAGCATGGCAGCAATTGAAGACATGGTGGCAGGGATAGCTGAGAGCCCACATCTGGAAACAGCAGTTTCATAATGGTGTAAGTCTTTAAACCCTCAAAGCCTACCCTCAGTGACAGACTTCCTCCAGCAAGGTCACGCCTCACAAACCTACCCAAACAGCCTCTAGCTGGGGACCAGTTATTCAAATATCTGAGTCTATGGCCATTCTCATTCAAATCACCAAATGGTTGAATCTATTGGTAATGTGATTGTTTTTCCCTTCTTTCCTTCCTTCCTTCCTTCCTTCCTTCCTTCCTTCCTTCCTTCCTTCCTCCCTGCCCTTTTTTAAGAAAATAATATTTTAATAGACAGCCCAGCCTGACATCAAACTCACAATCCCCCCTCCCACCTCAGTCCCCCAAGTGCTGGAATTAGAGCTATGCCTATGTGCCACCATCCTGCCTTAATTGTCAGACTCTAAAAATAGTGTCTTTGTATTTCTGAATGACCTCCTGTTTGGGGGTGTTTAGAGGCCAGATTCAGAGAGGATCTCAGGGAGGGGGTTCTCTGAGGACTGGAAGTAGAACAGTCTTACCTGTTGCTTCTTGGACCTCCATGTCAAACTGTCACCAGTTCCTATTGTTTTCTCTTAACCTTCAGGCTACATCGCTCCCCTCCCCAATCGCCCAGATTTGGCCATTCATACTCTGGCCTGATTTTCTGCCAGTCTCCCTAATTGCCTCTTGTACACCCATCCTAGGCTCATCTTCCTTAAATTGCTCCCTTGTGTCTATCACACCCTGGCCACACACTCTCACCCTTATTCTCGTTAGTATTCTCTTGAGATAAAGCTTACATATTCCAGCATACATATCTGAGCCACATATATAATTCAAGTGCTTTTATTTTAAAACAAAATGAGTCGGGTGGTGGTTTTCAGTCATCATCCCAAGGCCCATGGCCTATCTAGTCCAGGTTTTGGTTTTGGTTTGTTTTGGTTTGTTTGTTTGTTAAAATATGGCTTCTATTTTATGGAATGAGCCTTGAATCAAATCATAGAGTGGTAACTCCCTCAGCATTTGTGCCACTATTGCACCAAGGTATCATGCAAAGAGGTCACAGTTGTAGATTACAGGGCTTATAGCTGGGTTGATGGTTTCTTTTTTAGAGGGAGTTTTTCAAGTAATGGGATCTTTCAAGGAATGGGCTTTAATGCTGGTAATGAGAGAGTGAGACTTGAAAAGTGAGAGGACACTCGTCCTATGACTAAGATCAGCTCTGCACTAAACCAGCCTTCTCCATGGAGTTTGGTTCCCCCATTCCTTAGCCTTGTGAAGGAGCGTAACCTGTTTATTAAAGCACCATATGGTTGCCCTCATCAGGCTGTGGCCCAGTATAACTTCAGATTGGTACCACAAAAGCATTGGCATGGTGGCGAGTCACTGCATGCATTTGACATTTGGTGTCAAAGATCTTAGCTCTGCATGTTCAGATTTTGTCCCTTGGAAACTGGGTGACTCCAGATAAGCCGTCTAGTCCATTGCATTTCAAACTTTAACATACACACAAATCACCTACGCTCTTGCTGAAAAGCAGAATTGGATGCAACGGTACCAGGTAGGGCCTAATGTTCTACATCTCCAATAAGCTCTTGAGTGATGCTAAGTAGCTAGGACTTAACCCCTCTGTTCCTTGGTGACCTCAGCCAAGAGAACCTTGGCTGCAGAGCAGTAGGGACATTGTACGTTCATTGTACACATAAGACAGTGTCTTTCCGAGAGGGTGGGTGTTAGGCAAGAGAGTGGTGATACGACCTTTCCTCCTCTCAGAGATCTTGATGCTGGGTGGGAACCTCATGCTTGCCACCCTTCCCACAGTTGCCTTCTATTGCTGCCAGGTGCCTCATGTCTCTGGAGATGTTTTGTCCTGATGCCTACGGGCCTCTGACTTGTCAGGGCCTCTAACGCTGGCTGTACTTCTCCCCGCTGGATGGATCAGCTCAATCTGAGATGCAGACACAGCACTCAACCCTGGCTCTTTTTTCCTTTGCCTGCAGGTGGTTGCCTTTATGAAGTCCTCAGTGGGTCAGTACCTGGACAGGCATCCTTTCCTGGCTCTCAGCATGCTGATGTTTGTTACCATGTCAGCCATCCCTGTTGGCTTCTTCCTGCTTATCGTGGTGTTCACCTCCCTGGGTGCCCTTATGGGGGCCCTATTACTGGAAGGTACTCTGCCCAAGGTTCCTGGGAAGTAACTCAATAATATTGGCGGTATTTATTGAACATCTGGTCCAAGGCAGCATGTCAGAGTAGTTAAAACACAGGCTCTTGTGTTCTATAAGCATCCATCACCACCATTGTGATTTGGGACATGACTTATTCTTTCTGAGCCTCAAACTGGACAGGCAACAAAATGCACAAAGAAATCCCAAGTGTAATACTAGTTTGTGAACAGTAGGGAATGGAGGCAAATAGAGGCCCAGCCAGTTGATGCCAGAAGCTGAGGCATGCTCAGGTGTTGAACTTACTGCCATTTTAAATGACGTCAGAAATGTGAACTTTTATGAGAACTCTCTGGACTTCAAACATCTGAGTTAGCTGTCGTTGTTTTAAATACATTGGCCCAGGTCTTCTTATTTTCGGTCTGTTTCACATAAAGGCACCTCCTAATTGTGCTCTCCTCGTAGGACTGGTCATCTCTGTGTGCGGCCTCTCACTGCTCTGCATCCTCTGTGGCTTGGGTTTCGTATCGCTTGCCATGTCAGGGATAGCCATGGTGTCATATGTGGTGGTCTCCGGCCTCATGAGCTACTGGTTTTCTCCCAGGTAAATACATCTCAATGGAACACTTAATCTTGGCCATTTAGGGGAGTCACACAGATAACTCTAATCCTACTTGGTGTCTAGAAGCCAAATTATGAGAGACAGGTGTTCCTCACAGCTGCCCATAGACATTAGATGTCAGTTACACATTTACAGTAGAGTTTCATACATACATACAAACAAACAAACATTAGTACCTTTGTCCATCACCCACAGATTTAATCTCATTGCTCTTGTATCTTCTTGAAGCAGTTACTAGTTCTTCTAAAACGGTATCTACTTAATTTACAAAGTCCAAATGGAGGCAGCGCTTAAGAGGGTCGGGAGGGAGGTAAACAGGAAAAAGGAAGCTCACCAGTCAGATTACCATGCCTGCCACCCTGGGAAGTTCAGGAGCTGGGAAGCTGCTGTCCCCACAGTCCCCTTGGTCTCCTCTGCTCATCAATGTGAGCTTCTCAGCATATTGAATATGGTTCATGTTCACTCTGTAGAATTATTTCCCCCCACAGTGTGGCTTGAAAGGAGGAACAATGATCTCCTTAGATCTTGGAAGGAAACCCAGCAGTATTGAAGTTCTTGGGAGATAGTCTTTTATAAAATGATAAAACACACGTGCGTGCACACACACGCACACACTCAACTTCTCAAGGGATTTTCCAAGGCCACTCTTTTGCTTCTTGACTTTTGTGCTGTGTATGGATTTGAGATTTTTAAGTTCCCATGTACTGAGTTTCTCTTGTGCTTCACTTGATCTTTCACTAATTTGATGACTGTGGCTAAGGTCTGTCAAGTATCTGCTTAGTGCCAGAGTCTCTGCTGAGCACTTTGCAGCTTCAACTCCTGTAGCTTTCGGGGGTGAGCCTCATTCTGTGATAGGAAAAGGAAAGACAAGTACAAAAGCAGAAAATAGCAAAGAAGGGACTCAAATCTGTGTCAGTTAAGTCTGGTAAAACTCTTAGCCAAAATATAAAGTGGATATAAATCTTAGATAGGCCAACAGTCTCTGGAAAGGGGCAGATAGTAAATATTCCAGGACATTTAAACCATGGCCAGCTTCTCTGCTCTGCTACTGTAAGGTAAGAGCAGATAATAAGCACACGAACAGGCCTGGCTGTGTTGCAATAAAACTTTAGTTCAGACTTTACAAAAACGGATGGTTGCCAAATTTGGCCGCTGCAGCCATAATTGATTTGCCAGTCCATGCTCTAAAAAAGCCACTAGTACCCAGAGCTTCAGTCTTCTTACAGGATAGCCCTCGAACATCTTAACAGAAGGCCCTCTTATCACTTGTCTAGCATGGTCAAGGTCCTGGGTTCTATTCCCAGCAACCCCCTCTCCTCCCAAAATGCTATCCTGTCATTATTCATGTGCTGCTGTGTCTGTGATCTTAAATTGCTCAGGGGTTTTCTCAGAAGATTGCTTAATTGATAATCTCCAGAATCACTGCCAGCTTCTCAAACGTTGCTTTGATCACTATCATTTTTAAAGCGCACACAGTGCCCTATTTGGCTTACTGAGGGCAATGCTTTGGGGCCAGAATCCCTCCCTGCCCTTGAACTCTGCTTTAATTAGCCTTACATGCCTAGAATTATACTGAAGAAAGTAGCATACATGAGGTGCCAGGGAGGCAGAGCTGAGGTGGAAGCTACAAGCGAGAGGATCTGAGTTTGGAGTCCCAGAACCAACACAGAAATGCCAGGCGTGGTATGCACTTGTAATCTCAGCACTGGGGAGACACAGGCATAGACAGCTTGCTGTGGGCCGGCCCAGCCTCATCAGACAGTTCCAGGCCACCAGGAGACCCTGTCTCAGTCGAGGTAGGCAGTATTCTTGAGGATGATACATGTGAAAATGTGCCTACACACATCTATGTATTGACATACACATGTGTGTATATGTGTATACACACACACATATACACACACGCACACACACACACACACACACACACACACACACATTTAAAAAGAAAAGACATGCAAAAGCAAAATGGTGCCTGTCAGTGGAGAGGCTCGGCCTGCTCCTCCCCTCCCCTCTTCCAGCCGAGACATCAGGCCCTCTGTTCCCATGTAGGCAGAGATTCTCAGCTTCTTGTTCTCTGGACTCCATCTCCTCAAAGGCTATTGAAGCATCCAGAGGGTGGGTTCTGCGCTTTGATAATAGCCCCTCTGCAAATCATAACAGCACCTACAAAACTGCCTAGTCACTTCAAAGGAAAAATTACCCATCTATACAAGAGAACATATATTAATGAAAAATGGTTGTAATTTACAAGCAAAATGAATTTAGCCAGGTCACATTGTGTTACCTTTTATCAATAGCTTTCTCTGATTTTCCCACCTTCAGCCATATGGCCAAGGCTGGCCTGAAACTCATGATATAGTTTAGGCTAGCTGCAGTCTCTCAATCCTCCTGCCTCGGCCCCATCCCTAAATGCTGGAACTAGAGGTGCAAGCACCACCCCTGGCTATCATAGAATCATAACCATATGCTCTGACGGAAGTAGCAAGGTGGCCTTTGTACCCTGCATTTGGACTGTTGGAGCATGTGGTCTGGAGGAAATCTTTGAAGCGGCCTGAGCCTCACGGTGCATCTACAGAGGACTGTGGACATTCCATGATGGCATACCTGAACTCTGCAAATCATACTTGCTTTGTTTAATGAAAATGGGGCATTTTCCCGCTCTTTTAATAATATACTCTGAGTAGATCTGTACCATGCATGGTTGTGCGACTTTATGCCTTAGGCACGAAGAGTTGCAATAAAACAGGCACCCTTGGAGTACTCCTGTGCTAGGAAAATCTTCAACAGTCAAGGTAAAGAGTCCCTCATCGACTGACCCATAGCACAAGAGAAGAAAGAGGCGCTGGCATTTCATCCCCTGACTTAGCGCATTTGAATTATGAAAGATGACAAAACTATTATTTTCTTTAAAAAAAGGGAAACAAATTTGAAGATGGCCTTACTTAGGAAAACACACTAGATAGCTTCTAAGCAACACATGGTGATTTTCTCTATAGATGAATTTAAAATCAAAGGATCTGGAGACCCTTCCTAGAGCCTTCAGGCTGGTGGAGGGCGAAGTCAGGGGCCAGGGCAGCTTGTGCCTTTGTAGAACCACCCAAATCATTCACCCCACATCACACTGGGTCTCCCCAAATAGCCAGAGCATGCCTAGCCTCCTCACACTCGGCTCAGTCCAATACTGCAGAATGAATTTAGAATTCAGGCATTTGAGGCAAGTACTGTCTAGGCCTTTAAAATAATAATAAAACACAATGATAATAATAATAACTATTATTATCATTATTGCATTTTGAGACAAGCACTTGGTAAGTTGATCAGGCTGGCTTGAGCTCACTCTGTAGCCCAGACTGGCCTTGAACCTGCAAAGTCCTTCATGACTTAGACTCCCAAGCAGCTAGGAGTACAGAGACTGTGAGACTTGCCTAGTGCTTCCTCACATCTTTGTTTATAAAGAGGAACAAAGGTTTCATGATTTTTGTTGCCAGGTAGAGATGTTTTTAATGGCAAGTAAAAACAAAATAACTGGAGGCACATACTAACTCAGATAGGATTTTTTTTTTATTGCATAACCAAGAGATGGTGACAGCGCAGGGCTGGCACAACTGCTGTGGTGTTGCCAATACACCCAGCGCCTTCTGCCTTTTGCTCTGTCATCCTTAGTCCCTGAGTTTGCCCCTTCATGGCCATAAGATAACTGCTACAGCTGCTGGAAACAGATGCAGAAACCCATAGCCAAACAATAGGCAGAGCCCAGGGACTCTTGTGGAAGAGGGGGAGAGCACGCGAGCATGCACGTGAGCCCGAGAGAGCCTTTCTATCAAGTGAAGTCTCTCCCTAGGGAGACTCCTCTTCCTCATCTTCAGAGTCAACTAAAACTTTGTCAGGTGTCACCTCAGCTTAGAGAGAGTTCAGCTTTCTTCCCTCCCGTGGCAGGACCTCACAGAAAGCACCAGTCAAGGGTACTGCCCATGTGCCTGGGCCATTCTTGGGGTTACTCCTGAGCAACCGTTTTGTCTTTTCACCCAACAGGCCACTGGCACCACAAAATGCCAACGTTGACTGTCAGCTGGCTGTGAAGTCCGCAGACTTTGAAGGGCTTGACCAGGAATGACGGGCTGAATGGAACCAAAGATTTTGTCCCCTCCCTGCTCGGGTCCATCAGAGAGAGAGGGCCCGGCTTCTCTTCTCACTGTGTCCAAACTCCTGAAGGGGCAGGGTTGTCTCTCCACCCCTTCCACCCTAGTTCGCAGTCTTGACCTTAACAGAGCCCTGGGCATGGGGACTGGAAAGCCTGACCATTAATTAGAGACCCTAGGTTGAGTCTTGGGCCCCAACTGTGGGTAAGGTAGATTGTTTCTGAAGTTTAGTTTCTTTTTCTTTTTTTTTTTTTTTTTTTAGGGGGCAAGGGATCAAGAAGAGAGTTTTTTTGTTTTTTTTTTCCTTCTAGTCATTTGAAATAAGAGGTTAAGAAAAAATCCAAAGAGAGCCAGATCTTCTGCCATATTCATTTTTTATCAGAAAGAAGGGCAGGATTGGGGAATTGTGGACTTTTAAAACTTGAAAAGCAGTCTTAACCTTGAAGCCAGGAGTCCTTTAGAAAAAAGTCTCAAGGCCTAGCCTGTTGAGTGCCTTGATCTTTGACACATTTGCACTTGATGTGTATATATTGTTTAAAAGAGCTTCCTCTGCCAAGCCTTTTCTTAACAAGCCAACAAAACCAAACACACTGAAGACTACAACGCAAACCAAAGCCTGTGCAATTTTCATTTCATTTACTGTGGTATGTTATTAAATATTTATTTGGTTCTTGCAATGCTTTTTCTCCTACCCATTCCCATGTGTAAAGACATGCCTTAATCAGATTTCTACTATCTTGATAAAACACCAGAGAGAATCACCTTTATAAAGGAAAAATTATGGCTCACAGTTTTCGAGTTTTAGTACAGAGTCACTTAGTCCTGTTGATTCGGGCCTGCAGGGGCATGGTACATTCTGGCTGGGGTGCATGATGGAGGCCCTGCTCATGTCATGGTGGCTAGAGAGCAGAAAGAAGAGTCTGAGGTCCCAATAGCCCCTGTAAGGTCTGTCCGCAATGGCCTAACTTCCTCCCCAGAGACTCCATTCTCTAAGGGTTCCTTCTGTCCCACTAGTCTGATGACCAAGGCTCTACTACATGGACCTGGGGGAACATGAAACCACCGCAGTCTCGCTGATGACTTCATGCCTGGCCCCGGGTAATAACGGGGCATTAGTTCCTTTTTCTTGTTGCTAAGATACCCAACAAGTAGCAACTTTAGGGTAGAAAGGTTTATCTGGCTTGCGGTTTAAGGGGCTTCAGTTCAGTGTGGTGGGGATGGCAGCAAGTCAGACTGCTCGTGTGGTCAGGAAGCATTTAGAAGACTGGAGACTGAGCCCAGCCGACAACCTCGGGGCTTGCCCCTGGCCGCAGGTACCAGGAGCTGAACACAGGGGCTTATGGGGGACGTCGCACAGTCAAACCACAGCACGCGGTTTATGTAGTTGTTAGAGACCACACCCAATTCAAAGCTCTTCACAAAAGCTTAGGAGTGATGTGGAGACATAATCGTTTCATTCGGTCAACAGTGGGGAGTGGGGAGATCATTGTTACTGTGTTTGAGATAGGGCCTCAAGCTCTTCAGAGGCTCTGGAGCTCATGTGATTTCACCCCGCTTTCCTTACTGTGAGCTGCTTTTTCAGCAGTTCTTTGCAGCACTCAGCACTTGACTAGAAAGCTGCTCTCAGCCTGTAGGACAGGCAAATTCCAGGCGTGGCTTTGAATGGACAGTTCGGGGCCATGTGACCATCCTTGACCCAATCACATTGGCCAATATAGTAACATCTGCTCCAGTGGTTAGCTACACGTGAGAGGCAGGAGAGGGGCCACATCAGCCGCTTTGGCCCCATGGTTGGATGGTTTTGTAGATAAGGAAGGAGCCTCTTACAGGAATATCAGAAGAAAAGGAAGTTTACTGGGGAGAAACAAATGATGCCACTGGCCCCAGTGGGACATAGAGTCCTTAACTTTTCTGCATCCTATGCTATCCCACCCTTGACCCTAAAGGGGGATCCATCATTAGAGAACAAGAATTGTTTAATGTTATCAACACCAGGAGGTATAAGTAGCAATGGTTGCTGTTTACTGAACATCTCGTTACTTCAGGCAACGATCTAACCTGTGGATGCTGCTATCCAGCGAGCTGGGTTCTCAGGCTTCACTCTTGGGGAGCACAGAGGTCCCTGACTTTGCCCCCAAGATAGGGGTCACATGGCCATGGGACACATCTAGCTCCTTGAGGACCACAGACTGAGGACCGTTCCTCCTCCCCCCCCCGCCCCAGGACCTTGTTTCATGTCCCTCTTCTTACAACAGTTCACAAAGCTGCAGTCTCCGTCTTCAAAACACCGAGAAAAAGTGACTTAGCAAGATTCCTATTACATTTGTGTGTGTGTAACAGAGCCATATATGCACAATCACATATATCTTGTCATGGTCCCTGTTCTTCAGAAGTAAATCTTGGGAATGCCCCACACTAAGGAGAAGGGGCCACGCAAGGGCATGGGAAAACCAGAGATGGATGGTGGGCTCCCTGGAGTCTGTAAGATCTTAAACTGTGGTAAATGTGCAGACCAAGGGTGGCGATTGCAGCCACAGATTAAGGACTGCTCTGTGATCAAAAGAATGACACATTGTTGCCGTGGGGAAAGGTGTTCCTGGAGTTGGGGGGGGGGGGGGGCACAATGGCCCCAAATCTTGAGGCACTTAGTGTGGCTGGGCTTGGTAAGAAGGTACACAGAGAAGGGACAGAGGTTTATACCAAAGCACCAGAGGGAGGGAGTGCAGGAAATTATGTGGAAAAGTGTCAGGGTCAGACTTCCAGATTTTCATTTCTACTTTTTTCTTTCTATTTGCCTGCCTCCTCCCTGTTTTCCTTCTCCCTTTTCCCTACTTCTTTCCCTTGCCTTCCTCCTTCCTCCTCCTCTCCCTCCCTCCCTGCCTTGCCCCTCCCATCCATTCCTCCCTAGTTTCCTTCTTCCTGACAGTGCTACAGCATACCAGGAACTCTATGTAACCTGACTTCAGACTCTAGTTCCCAGTGCTACAGCCTCCCAAGGTTTTGAATTATAGGTGTGTAATCTATGCCCAGCTCAGATTTAGGATTGTTGTGGCTCACTGGCAAAGGGGTGGGGGCAGGCAGAGGCTGAGGACACAGGACGGTTGTGGCTTTGACTTACACCAGGCTGGAATGGACAAAGACCTTCTTTGCGTGGACATCCAGAGGTGATTGTTGGTGGGTTGCTGTAGGTGGAGAAGAAAGGGGATCTCAAGGCTCACACCTAGATATAACCAGTGGGTGGTTAGTGACGCTGTTCCCTGAGATGGGGACTGCTTGGAAAAATCCACATCCCAAATTCCTCCTATTAGGACAGCTGTGCCATTTGACACCAAGAGGATGTGTCCAGTAGAGACTGGCTTAGAGCAGGGTCTCAGATGGGGCCCAAGATTTGGGTGTATTTGCAGGGCTTCGCATTATCCTTCTGGGGAGGCTTTTCAGTAACTAGGCAAAGAGCTTTTCAAAATGTTATTTCTGATTATATAAACACTTGCCTCAAACTCAGCCAAGTACAAGGCGCTTTCCCGCAACACTTGGAGGCACTAGACCCTTCTATTTCTGGCTAGGCAAGTTAGTTTCCTCTACCTGCTCATTATTCTTAAGCATCGGTATCCAGATCACAGAGAGGAATCGAAGGTTCGGAGATTGAATGACCTGCTGGATTCAGCCGGGAAGCATGGCATCTAATTCAAGACTAGGTTAATTTAGCCTCATGCCACAGAAGCTGTTGGCCTTTTATACACAGTCCAAAGAATAGCTCATTGGAAAGGTAACTGGAGCCCACACCGTGAAAACTGAGGCTTTAAGCAGTAATGAATTTTGTTTATCTTTCTGAACAGAAAACTTTTGTTTTGTTTAGCTTTGAGCACTTGCTGTGTGCTGCGTGCTGTCTCAGTCTACATGCTTGCAGTCAATCCAAACTCCTGTGAGAGAGTGGAAAGACAGAGAGCTTCAGTCCCCTAAGAGCAGTTTGGGAAGTAAGTCTTAGCTTGCCTGTTTGAAACCCTCACTCCCATAACCAGTATGTTGTTCAGCGTGAGTCCCTCTCCCTTCCCTGAGGCCTTCTGGGGTCAGCCCTGTTCCCAGGTAGGTGATGTCCACATCACCTTTGTTGTTGTGCAGACTGACTCCAGGAGTAACTGGTTTCATACTGCAAATATTCAGCTTCCGATGGAGAGGTGCTTAAACAGTAGTGTGTCAAATGCCATCTCCTTGTGGCTTCTATTAAAGCTGTGAGGAACAGTGGTCCCTGTAATCCTAGGGTACTGAAGCTTCCAGCCACACCTGGGGGAGAGGAGAGAAGGGGAGGGGAGGGGAGGGGAGGAGAGGGGAGGGGAGGAGAGGGGAGGGGAGAGGGGGAGGGCAGAGGGAGAGGGGAGAGGGAGAGGAGAGAAAGAAAGAAAGAAAGAAAGAAAGAAAGAAAGAAAGAAAGAAAGAAAAGAGAAAAGAAAAGAAAAGAAAAGAAAAGAAAAGAAAAGAAAAGAAAAGAAAAAAGAAAAAAGTCAAAAGAGAATGAAGTCCACCTCCACCCCAATAAATGTTTGTTTCTGAGCCAGTAGAGGGAGCCAACATCCAGGCCAACTGAAGCCAGTGGGACAGATTCTCACCAGCCTGGAAAGCAGAAGTAGCTGGCTCTTCTCTGAGTGTGAAAGGCAAGACTTGACTTTGGCACTGACTCTAGCTTCAAGATAAGGCTTCGCACCAAATACACCCTGAGCACCAGATGATAGGCCTCTTCTCCACCATCCCTGTTGTCAATAGCAAACGTGAGGCCTGGAGAGGACAACAGCTTACCCAGAGCCATGCCGTGAGTCTGCAATAGCCAGTCTCAAACCGAGCAAGGTCTCCTGTATCCGGCATTGACTTTATGGCGTGTTCCCTGTCTCCAGAACTCAGGAAGTATAAAAACATCTTCTCATAGTTAGTCATTGCTTACTGTGGGTTCTGTGTCCTTGGATTCAGCCAAGCACAGATGAAGAATATTTGAAAGAAAATTGTGTCTTTCATTGTTATTTCCTAGTCAATACAAGGCTTTACACAACACTTACATTTATTAGATGTTAAAATAATATAAATTTTATAGTAGTATGGTCTCTTATACAAGGGTATTATGTGACTTTTTTTTAAAAACAGAGATGAGTAAATGTCTTTTCTTCCAAGATAGGACACAGCTGTTACATTCTAGGGGTCTGGGTTGGGTTTGTTTTCTCTGCCACTTAAAGAAATAAAAGGCAGGAAAAAAAAAATCTTGAGCACAACAGGTAGCAGCAGCAGAAATCTCAGGCACAGGAGGCAGAAACAGCCAGTGAAGAAAAAAATGTTATTAAAGGTGAGGAAATACACAAACATGCATGTACACACACACACATGTGCATGCACACACACATGCACACAGCAGGCACACGGAAGAAAGGCCCGTTGCAAATAGTGGGGAGTTGGATGCTAAAATATTGCCTCTTCTGGGGGGCTTTAAGGCTCTTTGGTTAGCCAGAATGGAGGGTGCTTCTTTCCTTAATTTAGGGTTGGTCAGTTTAAACAAGGAAAGGGATGCTGGTAGACCCACAACTTTCTCTAACCATGCCTTATTGGACTGGTCTGCTAGTGGGGGGGGGGGGGCGTTCAGGAGGAGGGTGGATACTGGCCAGGCAAAAGAGAGTCCTGGAGGTCTTTGACAGGCCCTTTCCACAGATCAGGAGGGCAAGGCAAAAGCCAGAAGTTTGTCATCTTTATTGTCTATCTAAGTCCCCTCTCCTGTCTGTCCAAAACAATGACAAACCAAGAATGATGATTAAAAGAGACAAGCTTGGTGAACCTGTGGGTTTGTTGGGCTTACTTATGGGAGCAAGGGTGAAGGATTATTTACAGGAGCATGGTGACTCAAAGGCAAATTCACCATTAAAAAGCCCATCCCAGTATGGGTGACGATTCACAAAAGCTGTATCCCTGGAGCTCTGCACCTGACTGCCATCTCCACGAGAGTGTCCCCTTTCCCTGGTAATTGTTACAATTTGTACAGCCTTGGGGAGGGGTCTTGTATGATCAGCAACTTTCTGGGTTTCCTTTAGCTTCTATCTCCAAGAAGGGGTGACTGTGGTGCATTTCCCATCAAACCAATTCCCTGAAGAAGTATTAATGGGAACACAGCTAGATCTGGTTCTCCCGGGCTTTGAAAGGGTCGCACCAAAAGCAAAAGCTATTTTTATTTTTGGTCTTTACAAGTTTGCTTCTTAATCAGAAGAAACACAATAACTCGGTGTCCTTATATGCATTTTTTGTATTTTACATATATTTTATATGTATTATTTTAAAAGATGTGTTACATGGGCTTTCTTGTAAAAGCAGAAGTTCTTTGTGTAAGCCTGAGAACAATTTTATTAGAGTTTAAAGAAAAACAACAGGGTGTTGGCAAGCTGTAAATCCTGGCGGCTGCCTGGAGGAGAAGAATGGAGAGAAGGGGTGGGGTGGGGCTCGGGAGCCTGGCTGCCTAAATTGAGCCAGAGTGGAGGTCAGTCACATGGTAGACAAGCAGCTCTTTGGCAGAAAGAGGGTTTTAGAAAAGAGTTTCAAAGTACCAGGAAGAGCACACTTAGGTTCTGGCCAGCACATGAAAGAAAAAGACAAGAGAGGGAGGGGTTCTTTAAGCCTGACAAAGTGTGCGTGCTATGACTTGCAAAAAGCCCTATGCTTCTTTTTAAAATGAAGGCCCCTTAATCTGCCACCGAACATGAAATCCAGAGATGAGGGCCCTTGGGTTGATTCAGGCCACACAAGAAACTGATTAAGGACCTAAGCTCTCTGTGTTTCTGCTCCCTCATTCCCAGAGTGTCCCTAGGTTTGTTTTCTCTTGTGCCCAAGAGGACTGCCACAGTTCCAGGAATCATAGTGTCCCATACTCACATTCAAAAGCAGACAGGAAGGGGGAGAATAAAAGGCTGTAAGTAAAAGACATGGAGGAAAGACAGAGACACCCTCTACCACACCCACCTCTAAGCCACACGTGGGGGTGAGGAGATGGGGGGGGTGGGAGTTGGGGGTAGGGGTGGAAGGGGGAGCTTTATCTCATTTATCTTGTGCTAGTCAGGAAACATCCCTTGAGGCATGCTATGCTATGCCAGAAGAAAGGCAAGGTTCTTTTAGCAGGAAAGTCTGGCAGGAAGGAAACGGGAAAAGAAAAGGCAAGAAGATCTGTTTTGATTTAAACCCTACGCTCTCTGCCCCAGGGCTCTTCTCTTGTGTTTGCTTTTCGTCTATTCACACAGTAAGGATCTTAAATTGAAGGACCTACAGAGTCTTAAAGGAGTGGATATCTGGCCTGTTCCTTCTTCAGGGCCTAGAGGAAAATCTATTTCTTTGCCCCTTTCAGCTTAGTGTCTACTTCTGGCCTCTAGCTAGTATCTATTCCGTGCAGCAGACCCACGCCCCGACTCATCCCCACCACAGCTGCTGTAAAAGGGAACAACAGCCATCCTATTGGGGACTAGCTTCAACCCTAATCCTCACCTCCCCTAAAGCTCCTCAGGTAGTTAGACCCCAGGAAATGACAAGCTCAGTGCTGGCCTTGCAGTCAGCGAGACCAGATCTCTCCCTGTTTGCCTACGCTCCCACAACCAGAGAAACCCGAGTGCATGTAGCTGCTATGAGCTACCGATTTAATCCAAGCATGGGTCCTTCCTGACATTCGGAACCTGTGAGATCCCTGCTTTGCTCGTGGCCTGAACTCTTTAGTTCTCCCATCACACTGCCTGAATGTCCTTGGTACTAATAACTCCTCTAGTAAACCTTTTACCTAAAAGGACAAATTGACTCTGTGTTCCTCTCTTGAACCCAAGACCTTACAATATCCTCTTCTTCCATCTTCAAAATGTACCACTCCAATCTCTGCTCCGCACCCCTTTTCCCTTGGCAAGACTTCCTTCCCTCTTATAGGGATATGTGTGGTTATATTCATTCCGTACCTCAATAATCCAGATAATTTCCCCATCTCAACCTTCTTGAAGTTTAGCATGACAGCAGAGTCCTTCTTGCCATGTAGGGAAGGTTCACAGGCCCGAAGGATTAGCACACAGTTATCACCAGGGCCCTCATTTATCCTCCCGTGTTGCTTAAACATGCTTAGACCCAGTCTTTCAAGATTCATCTAGTGGGTGAAGTCAGGCTATATGTACTTCATTCAACATACATCTGAGGGCCTCTGGTATAGCATGGATTTATTCGTCCTGTGGTAATGGTCCATTGTATTATCTCTGAGGGGGATGTTTGTTTGTTTTAGTACTGTCAGCATCTTGCTGGTTAGATGCTTCGGACTTAACCAGACAACTTTATCTCAAGGCATTGGTTATCTCGCTGATCTTCCACCTGCTCTCCTGCCACAAGATTAGGACATTGACATGGTTTGGGAGCGTGGAAATAAGCGTAGACATTGTCCCCTCTGCCCAAGGCCACACAGCTAGCAAAATATCGATCCAGAAGCCAAACATTCATATTCTGAAATTCTGTGTGCCCAAGTAAACTACAGTGGCCACAGAGCCGGTCAAGGGAGAAAAGTTAGAGGTCTCTTTCCATAATACACAAGCCCGTTCCCAGCCCCTGTGCCCTTCACCATGAGAACCACCAAAGAGCCATTTATCGTGTTTCCTGACACTTGTTTCAAAATTCCAACCCATCGCTACCCAATAAGGAAGGTGGCAAACCCGGTGTGGATGAAGGAGCAGCCCCTTGGGGTTGGAGCTGAATTCCTGGCCCACACAGTTCCTCCCTGAATAGGCTGCCTCTCCCACACACCCGTAGGATGTGTGCTCTCAAAAGTTGAGAACCTGACTTGAATCTACTGCTTGCTGTACTTGTGTGTTCCAGGCTGCCATGGCAACAAGTGTTCATCCCAGCAGCTGCTCCAGGCAAGTTCTCCTTCCCACTCTCCCCGTTCTGCTTTGGTACTATGGTAAACACTTCGGGAGGGAGTTTGCTGTGGAGAAGTCCAGAAGCCCGGGAGATCTTGACCCCAGCGCATCTGGGCCAACTTGCTGATGAGGGTCTACCAGGAGGTTGAGGGACTGTGGTATCCCGGAGCTATTGCAGTGCTCGAGTAACTCGTGGATAAACTCGAGCATTTTCAGTGATGTGTTTTTCTAACTCGTGGGTCATGAGTCAGCGGGCGGATTGGTTTCCCTTAGCTGCTTCAACAACTGAACATAAACTTGGCACCAGAAAACAGTATTGTAGTTACAAGTCTGGAGGTCAGACGCGCAAAAGTGGGGCAGTAGATCTGATTCTGGAGGTTGTACCATGGTTTTCCCACCTGTTCTGTTACAGGCTGCCTGGGATTCTTGGCCTGAGACCCCAAAGCCCTCAGATTTTGGTAATCCATGTCACATTTTCTCCAAGCTCGGGTCTCCTGTGTTTTCTTTATTAGGACCCTTGTGATTGCCCTCCTGCGTCATTCGACTGTATCAATACCATATACCACATCTATGAGTCCATGTCTCCATGGGAAGCTACCAAGACTGATATATATTCATTTGCTTTTTAGAATCAGGATGTGGACATGAGGAGCCAGAGCCATTTAAGCAACCACCTTTTTTTTTTCTCTTTTTGCATTTACAAGTGCTGCTTGCTATTAAATCAATGTTCATTTTAATATCATTTAAAGGGCAGTATAAGTTTTATTTCTAATTCCAGTGTGCAGCAGCCTGAGATATAAGGTTTCACACAGAGAAGTCTGAATCCAAGATCAATTTTTACCTTATCATTAGAGTAACTCCTTAAACCCTTATGAAGTCAGGTCCACGGGATGGCTTTGAAGACTGGAGCTTCTAACCCCTAGCACTCTGGACACACAGATCTTCCACACCATTTATGCACAGTCATTCCTTGCACCAGGATTTTTACCCTGCGTGACTAACAAAACGATTTGAGAAGAAAGGCTGTGGTGGTCTAAAGAATTCACAGCTCCTGTGAGCATGTGATTTCTGTCTGCAGCACTGTTTTTTTGTATGTCATAAAAACTTTAGGATGTTAGGCCTTGTTGAGCACAGTAGGGCTGCAAGGAGCACACCTTTGAAGGCTACGCTTCATGGGTCTCTTCACTGTCCTCAGTGAGACCAGATCTTCCTCTCACACGTGGCCCCTACTACCAAGACATCCTGCCCAAGCACCAACTTTAGCTTTGAAGACTGAGCCAAAATCTTTTTTCCAGGAACGTTGTCACAGCTATGCAGAGTCCAACACAGAGTATGTTGGAAGATAACAGGTCAGAGTGAAGCTTGAGACCTACTACGTACTACAAAATAATAGACGCATATGCATTGACTCCGGTTTAGGTTTTGAAAAGCTCAACAGAATAGCTGATACCCAAGGAGTTAAAGAAACATTGTATTTTCTGGCTAGGAACAAGTATATAATGGACTCTCATTGTATTGGTTTGTTTGTCAACTTGACACAGGTAAGAGTCATCTGGGAAGAGAGAACCTCGAGAAGACTGTCTCTATCAGATGGGCCTGTAGGCAAGTCTGTGGGAGCATTTTTTTTTTTTATTGATGTCTGATGTGGGAAGGGCTAGCCTACTACAGGTAGGGCTATTCCTGGGCAAGCAGTCCTGGGTACTGTAAGAAAGCAGACTGAGCAAGCCATGGGGAGCAAGACAGTAAGCAGTGTTCCTCTCTGGCCTACTTCAGCTCCTTGTCCCATCTTTCCTCAATGATAGACCAGGATTAGGAAATGTAATTCAAATACCACCCCCACCCAGCAAAATTTTACATTTGTGTTTGAACCTCACCCCTATATGGAGATTAAAAATATTTTTTGAAAAAGAAAAGCTGTGTTTTCTAGTCAAAGGATACAAGCAACTTTTTATACTAGATGTGTAAAAGGTGTCTGAACTCTGGCATTAGGGCAAGATTGGTCATATGGAGGACTTCTTCCAAGCAGCCTGGGGAAAACTAGGATGCCCTTGTTGAGCCTCCTGAGGAGTGAGGAACTGAGCACAGGTAGAAATGGTCAGCTAAGCTCAGGTTCAAGGTAGAGTTTGGGTAGCAAGGACATTGTAATTGCACTTAAGATGGAGTTCACAGCATTTTCTTTCCCCAAAGACACATCTTTAAATGTGAGTTACAGAGATACAGCTCAACCATTTTAAAGCTTCAGAAGTCTTATTCGAGTTAGTAAATACTTCACTGTATACAATTAACTCTTGTTAAGGGAATATTTTTGGTCAAATGATTAAAGATGCTGTTTTTTTTTTTATTAGATTTCCCCCATGTTAAAATTTTGGCCTCCAGAGTGGTGGCATGGAGAGGCACTGTGGATTTAAGGTCATTAGGTCATGGAGGATATGCCCCTCAAGGGACTGTAATGGAGATCTTCCTGGTTCCAGATGTAATCACTGCTGGCACCTACTCCCACCATCACCCTATACCATGGGACCATGCAGCCTTGGATTTGAGCTTCCACAACTGGGAGGTGGAAACAATCCCCAAAGCCTATTTAAGTACTCCACATTTGGTATTTCACTGTTGTGACAAAGTTAGACACAAGCCACTTCCCACGTCTCACCCAATCCTGTGTCTTTGAGCGAAGACTCATGTTAGGTGTACTCTTTCATGTAGGCTGCAGCTAAGCTCTATGGAACATAAATGTCACGTGTCAGGTTTAGAATGAAGGGAGTCACAAAATCGAAAATAGAAAACAAGTTGTAAATTTACCTATTCCTGTCCAAATTGATAAACACCTGCCCAGGGGATCGTGAAAGGGTCCCAGACCTACTCTACAGCGTAAAGATTGAAGGGAACAATTCTTAAGTATTTTCTAGTCTTGAAACAGAAGTCAAAGGGCTAGAAAGATGGAGAGATGGCCCAGCCAGGCAAGCGCTAGTCTCACGGGCACGAATACCCGAGTTTGAGCTCCAACATGGTTTTCATTTTGTTTGTCTTTAAAGGCCAGTCACAGTGGCACATACTGTATTACCACTGCTAGGGAGTCAGAGATGGGCAGATCCCTGTGGCTCGCTGGCCAGCCAGTCTAGCATACTTGGCAAGTTTCAAGGCCATGAAACCGCTTCTTTTCCTCCTCCCAAAAGAAAAAAAAAGTGGATGGTGCCTGAGGACTGACTCAAGGTTGCCCTCTGGCTTTGCCTGAGTGCATACATGTATGAACACACAAGACACAAGTTTTGCTGCAGTCTCTTTATTTCCAAGTCCAATCAATGACCCCATCTCCCCGTTCTTTTCTTATGCAGGTAACAGATGAGACCTATAATAACCGCTGAACCCGCTAACGCAGCCACAGCAGCCACTGTTTTAGGAGCAGTGTCGCTGGCAATCTCGTCCATTTCAGGGTTCACAACACCTACAGAGAGAAGGTAGTCAGGTCATAAGGTCATGCTGAGCCCTTCTACAGAAGTTAAGCCTCTATCACGCATTTTATTTTTTGGAAGTTTGTGGTAGGATGCAGACTCTCCTTCACCCCATTGCTACCTCCATCCTTCCCTGCTTCATTCACACCTGCTCTTCTCCCTGTCAGTACCGTTTGTTGTCTCCATCTCAAGCCAGATGAGCCTGGGGGTCTCAGAGTGACTAATGCAATGTCCTGATGGCTAGCTATCCGTGTGTGTGTGTGTGTGTGTGTGTGTGTGTGTGTGTGTGTGTGTGATGCCACAGGGCAATTGGCTAGAGATTTAAGACAGCTTAATTTCACATTCTAGGTCTAGAGTGGAGGCCCCCTGGGTGCATCTATAGATGGTTACAGGAGAATAATCTCCTGTGGATTTCAGGGATGCTCATGCTTCTTAACCTACTCATCTGCCAGCAATATGCACCCAATTTCTTGGTATGGTAGGCAGCAATCCTCTTAAAAGATGTAGTGTGGTATAGAGAATCCATTACGACGTCCAGCACGAGAATAGAATTGTTAGAAGCAACACCATGTTTCATGAACAAGACCATGGCTAAGAGCCCCATGCATCCTACATAGTGATAGCAAGACTGCAATAAAGCAAGTCTATCAGTTGGCACTGAGCATGATCCTGTTGGTGTCAAGATTTGCAGAAGAGCCTACAAAGGGTTCTAGGCTCCCTAGGAAGGGAACTTACTTTTCTTTGTTCTTGTTTTGGTTTTATCATTAAACTTTTTGGCAGAAAAAAAAAGCAGAACAAAAAATAATTCAGAAGTACCCCAGACTTTGAATCTGTACCTTTAACCGAAGAGTCATCTGACAAGAAGAGAATAGGTCCTGGAAGGCTGACTGTCATTGTGTCTTCTCTGGTGGCCTCTGTGGAGGAGACAGATAATCAAGGTTGTGTTTGACTCTGGAGTAGTGGAGTGTGCCAGAGGCATTAGGGTCCCTAGAAGATGCTCCATGGAGTATCCTGTGACATGAAATCCACCTGTCTGCCATGGATAGATTCTCAAACGATGGGTTCATCAGGGTAAAGGAGAACCTGTGCATCTCAGGACCGCCATTGGTAAAGACTGGGGAAGGATGTTTCTTGGGAGAAGGTATTACTATTCTAAAGTATACTCAGGATTAGAAAATTGAGGCTTGCTTTGAGCGACAAGGACAGGAGTTGTTTTTACCTCGTTTGCTCCTCGGTGGTGCAGGGCAAGTCACAGAGCAGAGGGGGGAGTCACGGGAACCTTGGTTGCAGATCAAGGCACTGCAGTGGAAGTAGATCTGGAAGAAGAGGAAGAGCGTCAAGTGGGACAGTGCAATCACTGTCAACCTGCCCCAGCTCACTTTTTGATCACATACCAGGCTGGAGAGTCCCTGCGCCTCTGACACGAAGGCAAAGGTCTTCACGTCAAACCTCTGGTAGTGAGTGGGATGGGCCATGGAGGAAGCAGCTGGATGGAAAGTAGTACGGTAGTTGTCCAGTTCGTATTCACAGCTGGGAAACAGGCACCAGGATAGGGGCATCAGCTACAGGAACCTGCACTTGACCATTTATACAAGGTGAGTCACACGTGACACAGCTATGTCTATAGAGTCTGATTTATGTCTTTTTGACTGGACCTAGCCACCAGTATTTATGAAGTTTTAAGTTATGTGTAACACCTGTATTCTACTATATAACACAAATATGTACTTGTTTTACCAAGTGAATTCAACAAATTCAAGTTGTGACCACACTCCTATTGTGTGTGTGTTTTACTTAAGATACCTGCTTACTTATTCCGCAAACATGATTTTCTCCTGTGTCCTACATAGTAAATGTTTGCAACAGAAATAGAGAATCCTTGCCATCCTGTTTTACACACTAGCAAGTGATGATGTCATTAAGGATGGGAAGAACAAAGGTGTAAAGACTAACAGGGATGAAGGGATTGGGGCTGGCCACAGAGAGAGGAGATACTTGGGCAAATCTTCAAAGGTAAAGGCATGCATTGTGCGACTGAATGGGATGTACACGAGCTTGAGGCAAGAGGCTAACTGCAAGTTTAGAGCTTGTGACATATTCTCACAGAGCCAAGAAAGCTGAAGCAAAGCTCTTTGCAGGTAAGAGACTCTGGGGGAGACGCTTCAGGCAGAGCTGAGAGGACAACTACCTATAGCCCAAAGCAGTGTCCACATTTGTTTAGAGCCAAGTGGGCATTCTAATCCCAGCTCCACCACTTACTGAAGCTACAGCTTGGATCCCCTCAGGAAGGTGGCTGGTGTTCCTCAGGTGATGGGATGGGATGCATGACAGCCTGGCATATGTTAGGGATTCTGTGAATGAACACTAGAATTCTCCCTCTCATGATAAAGATGCAACAGAACCAGATGTTTTGGAGAGGGGCCCATTCCTTGGGAGTCTAGGGTAATAGAAAAAAAAAAAAACAGCACGAGCCACCCAACTAGACCAAGGACTGAGGACAACAAGGATCAACCCTGGGAATTCATGACCAAGGTCACCTTTAAGCCTTAAGAGGATGGTTTTCAATCACTGCTGGCAAGTTAGAATACATACCCATCCACGACAATCTGCCACTGGGGGACAGAGGCTGGGTTCATAGAGGATGTCGCCCAACAGTCATCTAGAACCAGCTTGAGGTTGGGATCATTCCTGTTCAAGACAGCTACTTCCATGTAGATTGGCTGGCGGAGGTATCTCACGAGGGGGTACTCATCCTTCCGGTAAGGTTGTTGGTAGGATTTGTCTGCAATTGACAGAAACCTCTTCATGATTGAGGTGCCCAGCTGGCTGTAACATAGGTTAGGCTGGCAGCACTAGAGTGTGCATTTTAGGGGGAAAATCCCTCGAACTGTTTCGTTTATTAGCTCAAGCTGTGACAACTCACCTGGGTAGGTTTGTAGGACCAACACCAGTGGACCTGGCTTTACAGAGGCCTCTGGAGAAGAAAGGCTTTTGATATTGGCACTTAGTAGTATGCTGTCTCTGAGGTAATGACACCTCACAGTCATTCTGGAAAATTTTGGGTAGGGAGAGATGAAGAATTATGTTAACAACAACAACAAATCCCTCTAGTTTAAAGCTAAAGCTTAAAGAAAACCCACCCAAGTAGAAATTGTACCACACCTGAACTCACTCTCTCTGAATATTATGCTTGGTGGTAGATTTTTCCAGAGAGCATGGATTTCATTCTCATAGATGACTTTATCACCTTCAAACTTAAATATTAGAAAACGCTGGTCAACAAAGTACTTACTTCGAAAGTAAGTCCTAACGCCTTACCTTCGGTTACTACTTACTTTCTGCTGTGTTCCACATCCATTCAGAGGTATGTGAAACCTTGCGAGCCCCTGAGACTGAGACCTGAAGGTAGGCTGGCAGGAGGAGTTTCCCACCAGGAGGGTGTTCAGGTTCAGAGCAGGCTTTGTTTGGTGACTGTAGACCTCAAAGTCCATAAATCCATCCTGTGTACACAGCTCATCTGTAACTGGACAACAGTAAAGCTTTAGAGAAAAACTGACTCCACCTTGTGACATTGCCCACCAGCCTTGAAGCGTTAAGATGGATCTAGCAACTGTGAGTTGTCTCAAGTCTTTGTGAGTTGTCTCAAGTCTTTGATGGGACAGCTTGAGTTACAAGAGAATGTAAGTTACCATCAACATAGCATCATCAACGTACAGATCAGGAGACATTGAAAGGCCACAGAGGTGATGAGGCCACCAAAGAAAACTCCCAGAAAGGATTCAGTCTGGATTGACTCTGTAGTACTAGGTTTCATTGTGTCCTTTCTCAAGTCTTGAGTTTCAGATTTTTTTTTTTTTAACTAGAGAATCCCAACTGGTAAGCTATATTTTAAAAATCCAATAGAACTCTGAAACCTCAAACTGAGGGTTCTGAGCACTTTGGTAAGGGCTAGTCAGCTTGAGCTCACAAATCGCAGGCAATCTGAGGAGAAACTGAGAAGGTAGCTTTTTATGATCAGGATTGTCCTGAGCTGGTCTGGGTGAGGGAGGAAAGAGAAGCAAGGCTCACTCAACCAGGATTCCTTTTCAGAGTTTGTGGGAGTCTCAGGAACTCTAGAGAGTTTTAACTAACCAGAAGCTTTTAGTCTTTGTCCCTGGATGGAAGACTCTGGATCTAACTCGGTATATCTGGATTTCTTAAATTCAGCAGTTATAGAATGTTTAGGAGTGGTAGCCACACTTGACCCCCATCCTAGAACTTAGACTGTCGTTTCTGATACGAGTCATCCTTCGTTCTCTCTGAGCATGAATCAGAATCTTGGCGTCTGTTGTATTTTCTCACATGCATTAACAGAAATGAAAACAAACAAAAAACCAAAACCCCAGATAATTTTGATTAAAAAAAAAGTTACCTATAGAGACTGGTGGCTCACAGTGGCACTCAGGTTCGGTCACCATGGTTACCATGTGCGATTGAAGGCGAAAGGTCAGACCGAGTGAAGAGAAGTAGAACTGATAGGATGGACATTTTTCAGAGGGCTGAAATGAGAGGATGTCAACCGGCCATCACAGGGAGCAGTAGTCCCTGAACACTTGCAGAGCACGCTTCAGACTGATCTAGTTTCCTTCTAAGCCAAAGCAAAACAGCTGTCACTTCCTCAGGATGCTCCTCTAGGTAGGAAGTTTATTGTTTCAAACTCATGTCCTAAAGTACCCAGGACTTCATGCTCTTTGTGCTATTAGTCATAAAAGTTTGAATTAACCACAAATCAAACTGCAAAGAATAGTGGACTCTCTTGCCAAGCTCAAGGAGGACTCAAAAGAACCCCACAGAGGTTACAAAATGCTATTGCTCTGCATGCCCTGACAATCTATCCTTGGTAGCTGCATCCATCAAGACTAGCCTCAGACAATAGGAGACTCTTTTGTTTGGATCAAGTTGTCCTGTCATAACAGGGCATAGTGAAGGCTCATCATTAGATGTATTACAAGTAGTTTGTAATTGTCAGATGAACTGAGAAAAATGTAGCAAAGTATCCACATGTGGAAGTTAAAGAGATGATATGGGAGAGTAGCTTTCCTTAAAAAAATCATTTATGTCAAAAAAACCTGAGCCCTGGGGGCCCTGAAGAGAATGATACTCCAACCAAGGACAATGCATGGCGAAGACCTAAAACCCTGGCTCAGATGTAGCCTATAGACTCAGTCTCCAAAATAGGGTCCCTCATAAGGGGTGCAGGGACTGCTTCTGGCATGAACTCAGTGGCCAGCTCTCTGATCATCTCCCCTGGGGGTTAAGCTTTGCCAGGCTACAGAGGAAGACAATGCAAGCAGCCCTGATGAGACCTGCTAGGCTAGGGTCAAATAGAAGGGGAGGAGGGCCTCCTCTCCTCTGTCAGTGGACTAGGGAAGGGGCATGGGGGGAGAAAAGGGATGGTGGGTAGGATTGGGAAGAGACAAGGGAGGGGGCCACAGCTGGGATACAAATTGAATAAATTGTAATAAATGGTAATAATTAAAAAAAAGAAAAAAATTGTTTATGTAAGGTGATCAAGATAGGCTTTGCACCGTTTAAACCCATCACTCTAGCAAGTAGGCTTTCCGGGCAAGTCATGAGTTGTATCATATTACCCTCAAGAGCATACTTCAGTAGGCTCTGACATTCAGGGGATCACAGACATACTTTCGTTTTCAGGAGAGTTTTTCTGAAATGCAGTCTCAGGCCATTTGTTTCTTCTTTGTCAATCCCAATGGCATGCCATTCGCTTTCGTGGATGTCCCTTTGCTCAAAGCCCACGGAGTTTAGCTTCCCAGGAAATTCTGGTATGGCGAGGGTCATGTGCGTGGCATTACAAGCCACAGAGAGCTCTGCAGGGAGTGGTTGACAGAATGCCCATCAGCTGCTCGAGTAAGCCCAACAGCAATGTTCCCCAATGCTGAAGCTGTGCCCTCTTGGGCCTCACCTGATGCACAGATAGCTTGTGATTGGAAGATGCTCTGCTGCCCGAAAGAGGAGTATGAAAACTTGAGGACCACAGTATAGAGATGGCTGCTCCCTTCCTGGAGGTCAGGATTGTGAAGATATTAGTCTGAGCCTCTAAGCAACAAGAATCAACATATACTCAATCATTGGGCATCATGTTGGCACAAATTAAGTGTAGGCATTTGGTCCAATCACTGTCAAGGTGTTCCAGTATTAACCTTGACTTCTATAATGCGTGGAAAACTCATGCCGTCTGCAAATATCACCCATAGCTGACTGTTTCTAGGAGACAGGAGTAAGAACTAGCCATATTCTATGACAATTTAGTAGTGTTGGTCAGAATGCTTATCGAGATCAGAAATCCTATTATGCTCAAGGTGAAAAAAAAATGTTTTATTAAAGTAGCCAGTGTAGGAGCATGTGCCAGCACCTCTCCCAAGCACCATATCCTAAGAAATGCAACATTAAACAATTGTCCTTGCACAGCAGAGCATAGAACCACAAAACCTAGTTTTGCTATTATCCACCTAACGTGTGGTTGTGTGTGCGTGTGCGTGTGTGTGTGTGAAGCTTTTACGCAGTGGACAGCACAGGTTCACACAGCACCACCGCAAACACGGGCAAGGCGCTGCACGAGCATGTTGCTACAGCTATCATAGCCAGGCAATGAGACTTTCAACTCTACTAGTCTTATGCCATGGTTCATCACTGGCCTAAACATTATGTAGAATGTGATTATGACACATTCGTTTAATGTCTCACAGATGATGTAGAAGACAAGGTAAACAATCCCACCCAAGCAGAACACCTTAATCCCTAAGACTCACAACAGCCCTTGCTCTACATTGTGCTTTGAATGCACGCCTGCAAAAAGGGGGAGAGTGGATAGCCAAGGCCCATGTCTCTTCTTCACCATTGCATTCCTATGATCCAATGATGTGCTTGGTATTAGAACTTACCGGTTGTTTGAGACAGTCTCACTGTGTAGTGTGCTTAAGCTCACAAGCCTCCTGCCTCAGCTTCCCAGGTTCTAGAACTAGAAGTGTATGCCAACCCTCCCAGCTAACCTTTTAGGGTTTGGTTTTTCTTTTGAGACAGGGTTTCTCTATGTAGCCTTGGATGTCCTGGACTCACTCTGTTGACCAGGCTGGCCTCAAACTCAGAAATCCACCGGCCTCTGCCTCCCTCAGTGCTGGGATTATAGGCGTGCGCCACTGTGCCCGGTTTAAACATCCTTTAAAAATTGGCAATGTAGCCCATCTCTTAAGGGCATGGTTGAGGTCGGGCTTGGGCTTAAGAATATTGGCCATTCCCTTGATGGTGACATAAAAGGGTTTTCCCACCTACCACATAGTGGGCTACTCCAGTAGCATTGGCTGGCACTTCGAGGGTTATTCTCTGGGGGTCAATCAGAAGATTAAATCCTTGTCTTAGGGCATCTCTCAGGGGCAGAATGTGGATGCTTGTACCACTGTCAATTTCAACCATCCATCCTTTGGCAGACACACTCTTCAAAAGTCAAAAGACATGTGGATAGTTCCAAGTGGTCCTCTGAGCTACACTTACATGCTTACAACACACTCACTCACTCACTCACGCAGGCACAAACTGAAGACAAGCGTTGTTTGAAAGACGGGCACTTAATCATGAGAACCTAATGCTTCTTCAGATTAAAGTGACAATGAGCTTTAGCATGAATCAAGTGTTTCATAAGTGGAGAACTGCATTCTGGGAATTAGAGAGACGACTCAGTGACTACTTTCTGCTCTTCCTCTGGAACCAAATTCAGTTCTCAGAATCCAGGTCACTTTAACTTCTCTCCTCTGTGCCTGGACAGGACACCTTCTCCCGTCCTCTTCAGGAACCCCCTCACCTATGGTATGCACACGTGTGAGCATGCACACACACAGACACACAGACACACAGGTGTGCGCACACACACAGGTTCAAAAAAGAAAACAAGACAATAAACTGTACTCTTACCGGATTTTCATCAGCAAGGTTAGAGAAAAGGTGTGTGAAAGAAAACTGGAAAGAAGAAAAAAAAAAACAAAAACAGTTAAGAGGAAGTTTCTGAAGTTCTGCCGCCTGCTATTTTGCAGGAAACACCCCACACAGGCCAGATGTGTCTTCCAGTCCTGCCCTGGGGCTTTACCCCTTTGTGTTTCCAGCATCCAAAGGCCTTACACTGGAAAAGCTAGGCTAGATCCAGTTACAAACCGAAGCACTAGGCTCTTACACACACAACCTTCACAGTATGTACGGAAATGAGTATGGCACTAAGCTGTTGGTGCCATGATAAAAGTACAGGTACGAGTGGTTCACTGTGAATATAAGCCTATTGAGTGCAAACACACAAACAAAACGGCCATTTTCATGAATTTACTGTTTTAGTTTGGGGGCAGGGCCTGGAATGTGCTCTCAGCCAGTCCTATGAGTGACTGAAGATATTTGAGGCTTTTCTATTGCCAGGCAGGATGTGCTCAATACTATGTCCACTCAGTCCTTAGAGCCACCCTGTCAGGTCAATGTGGTTCCTCCACTTGGAAAGTCTCAGTTACAAAGCCTCAGCGTAGTTGAGAAAATGCATCATGGTCACACAGCAAGACAGCAAAAGCAAACTGAAAGTCATCCTGCGGCTAAGCCCAGCTACATCCACACTGCCATTCTATTTCCCCTGCAATAGCCCTGCGATGGGTGATCATCCCATATCACTCACAGATACGAAATCCTTAGTGCAGACTACAATTGGTGATTTCTCAGGGATATGTGTCTTCAGAAATGGACAGAAGAACTGATGCATGCCATCTTTATATTGTACGTCAGTATTGTTGTCCTGGACTCTGATGTTCAGCTGGTATCCGCCAATCTATGTGCAAAAAAAAAAAATAGTAAGAATGAGGAAGTTGATTCCTCAGTGGGAAGCCAATTCTAGAACACTAGATTTCTGTCCCAGGACAGTAGCAACACATTTAAGTTCAGCAATACAAGTTCCTGAAGGCGCTTCATTCCTTTGCCAGCAGAGACTATAGCTAGCTCCAAAGACACCTTTATAAGGCTCACAGGTTGAGAGCAGAGTTCAAAGGTTAAGGATAAGTGTGGTTTCCTGTCATGTGTCTCTCATGTTTTATTGTCTTATGTTGGAAATTATGGTCATAGTCCCAGACATCTACACAGGTTTTTCAAATATAACCACTCAGCAACTTAGTAGATGCATCTAAGTTGAATGGAGCCATCTTTGTTAGCCCTGACCTCAGAAGACTTAGGCTAAGAGAAGACAATTGTTACCTAACAAATGTTAGATAGTAACCGTCTTAGAATTTATGTCATCTTAACTTTGAAAACAATTCTTAATTCAAAGATCATTACACAAAGGCTATGAGACTGGATGTGGCCTCTCACGGGTTGCAGTTCGGAGACACTGAAGCCAGGGGAATGCAACTCTTAAGCATCTCGAATTGATAAGGCCCGAATTCGTAGAAGGACAGCAAGTTGAAGGGGATATATGATAGGGAATTCTGGGAGGAGTTGGAGTGCGTGAGAGGGGTGGGTATGACAAACACAAATCATGTGTGTATCAAACTTTCAAAGGATGGGTAAGGAAAAGTTTAAGTCAGTGCAGATCTTCACAAATGATAGATGACTTTTCTGGGCCATCACAGTGGGTTTCAGTGGGCCAGATGAGTGCTGGGAAAGCAGATCTATGAACATACACAAAGCTTACACTGTAGGCTCCAGCATTAGGGTCAGATGGTGCAGCCTGTTAAAACAGATGATTCCAGGACACACCCCAATCCGCATCACCTGAAATTCTCGAACACACCCTGAACCCCCAGGTGATTCTTTGCACAGGGAAGCTTGAGAACTTCTGCCACATGGTAGGGTTTTATTACACCTAATGACCCTGATTGGGTAATCCTGGTGCTTGGCAATAGAGAAACCCTTATTGCTTAGCAACTGTTTGCTTTTTAACACCTGTTCTTAGGGTAGGCTCACCTATCTGCTGGCAACAAAAACAGCCTTCCATCTCACACAGAGGTTAGATTAAAATAGCTCTCTGCCCAAGCGTTTGCTTTGTCTAAGTCGTGTGCCCTGCCTTCATTTCTAAAGGATTAATGTCTATACCCTGTGGAGATGGCAGCATCTTTCCCATGTCCAATAAGCAAATAGAGGCATAGCAAGGTTAAGTAGCTTACTTGAAGTCAAACCCAGGGCTAATATAGCTCAAGCACTGGGCTTCTCCAACACCTGTATTTCAGGCCTTCTGTTCCCTAAGCATTGTAGGCTATTTGACAGTATTTTTGACTTGTACCCACATAGCTTCCAGAATGTTTCTAGGCATGATCAAAACTGTCCTCTGAGTATGTTAGACACACACCAAAATAAGCCAATCTGGTTGAGGACTATTGTCCTATTTTAAAGACTAAATTTTAAAGACTAAATCCAGCTACCAAGTTGAATACCAGTAATGATTAGGTTTCTACTCCCCAAATGACTCCTTAAAAGCAATTACTTACCACTCTCCGAGTACAGATTTCATAAGGGAACTTCAGGATGAGATTTTCTGAATCCAGGGCATAAGTGCAGTTTATAATTTCAACACCAAAGTCATCTATAGAAGACAGATAGCCAAGAATGCATCCCAGTGGCAGAGCCAACTGAAGGTTCTGAGCCAGGAATCCACACATCTAAGGCATGTTTACCACTTATGATGAAACTTGGTGATGTGATTAAACTTGGAAGTTTCCCACTGGATCCCAGATAAGCCATACTACCCAGGAAGGCAGGCATCCCCCCTTTGGGTGGCACTGGACAAGTCAGGGACCCCCATGGCACTAGGGGAGATGGATGCCAGTTGCTCCAAGGGTTGGACTCTGTGTGCCCAAATAGACATGCCCCCGCTTCCTACAAATTGGAATTACAATTAAGTAGGACATATTACATACCAACCACAGAAGGGTTCAGTCTTTCCATGTCAGAACTACTTGGAAACTTAACTGTCACATCATCTTCACCACAAATGACAGTGCCTGGAAAACAGATGAAGTATTTGGAGGTCTTTGAAGTTACAGGAGACACTATTGCTACAGGTGAGTGTGGAAACATCATCTTCCTCAATAGCACGAAAGAGTGCTGCCAGTCGAGGAAGGGGAGGACACGCTTACCCTCAGGAAGGTCACAGATTGAGATTTACAAATTTCGGTAAAGATCCCAGAGCTTTAAGAGTGTTCCCTTTCAACAATTAGGGCTCCAAGGAGAACTCCAGCTTTGAGTTAACAAGCCAGGTTCAGACACCTTAACAAGGAGCTGCCGGCTGTGGGGATGGTAGGTCTCAAGATCAGAAACTTGTTCTATGGTCTTCCAAATTAAAGCTTTTTAAGAGGAAAATTTTGGGTAAGCCCCGGGGGGGAATTTTTTTTTTTGCCTTATTCTTATTTTTTTTTTTTTTTTTTAAGAACAAACTCTGCCTTTCTGCAGCCTCTGACTCAGGGGAAAGTCTCCAGAGCCCTTGGGTTCACAGGAAGAGTTCTGGCTGTGTCTGACACTGATGCCTTAAGATTAAGGCCTAGATGAAGAATCATGGACTTGTGCTAGGTACCAGAAAGCACCAAGTAGCAAGGCTTGCTACTTGGGAAGCAGCACAGACGTTCTTTTGAATTCTTACCTTTGGCTGACATAGCAAGCCCACAGATAAGCAGGAGAAATTCTTTAGTGACTAACATAAGAGGGGAGCGAAGCCAGGCATGGAGGCACATACCTGAAAACCAGCATTGAGGAGGCTGAGGCAGGTGGATTGAGACATTGAATTGAGGGCCAACTGGGCTGCACAGCAAGTCCCTGTTGGGAGGGATGGGGAGAGAGAGGAGGGGAAGAGAGAGAACAGGGTGGAAAGCTAGTTCTTCTGCAGCCCTTTCTGTTTTGTAAGAGGGTTCTCTCACCCAAGAGACATACCTGGGAAGGCAGGATTCCCCAACTGGGAAAGACTTAATGAATTTACTGATGTCACAAGGGCAAATAAGAGAGAAAGCAACCTGTAGATGATAAGAGAGAGAGTGTGGCAAGAAAAAGTAAACTTAAGCAAATGAAAGCCAGTGCATTCCCTACCCTCATTCCCAGAATGCCTCACCTCCCGCAGCAAAGAGGACTCGCAGACTCTTCCCTCTGCCTACAGGCCATGTTGGAAGACAGGACCAGTGCACCCAGGCAGAGACTCTGCTGTTATAGCTGCAGATAGGATGGGACCTCACCCTTTCACCATTGGGGGCACCTGGATCTCTCAGCCCAGCTGAAAGGGAGGGATTTGGGAAGAAAGTCCCTTCTGATTGCCTCCAAGTTCTGCCAACAGCTTTTGAGCGGCCGAAGTGAAACCAGACTTTCCTGAAATTGGCCCCAGGTGAGCAAATTAGTGGCCCACCTCCATGATTTGGGTATAAAATTCAGATATTTTAAGCAAGATATTTACAACTCCAATGTAGTGAAAGATGCTGGGATTCATGAAGGAAGGGCATTTGTTCATACCAGTAAAGCTTTGCTGTGGGTGCTACATAGGAGAGAGAGTTAAAAAGAAATAAATTTAGGCAAGTAAGGCCATCACACCCTTACCCTTGCTCCCAGAATGTCTTGCTTCCTAACCCTAGTGGAAGTTGAAGGTCACTCCAGTGATGCTCAGGAAAGACTTTAATTTTTTTTTTAGATTTTTATTAATTACAGTTTATTCACTTTGTATCCCAGCTGTAGCCCCCCATCCCCTTCCAATCCTATCCTCCCTCCCTCTTCTTCTCCAATGCCCCTCCCCCAGTCCACTGATAGGGGAGGTCCTCCTCCCCTTCCATCTGACCCTAGTCTATCAGGTCACATCAGGACTGGCTTCTTTGTCTTCTGTGGACTGGTAAGGCTACTCCCCCCTCAGGTGGAGGTGATCAAAGAGCCAGCCCATGAGTTCATGTCAGAGACAGTCCCTTTTCCTATTACTGGGGAACCCTCTTGGACACTGAGCTGCTATAGGCAGGAAGGACTTTAAAAAAATAATAATAATAATAAATGAAACGTTTACTCCTAGAACTTTGGGAGAAAGAGGCAGGCGGATTACGCTGTGAGTTTGAGCCTGGTCTACAAAGCAAGTCCAGGACAGCAAACCCTATCTGATAAAACAAACAAAGAAACAAGCAAGCAAACAAAAAGGTTTAAGCATACTGAAAAGAAAAATATAAACACTTAAGAGTGCAGAAAGCAGGGAGTGACACTTCTGTAATTCTAGCAGTCAGAGACTGAGGACACACGGGGGATACACAACATTCATATATTATGAAACGTCACAGACTTTCTCTATAAACATCATATGTGGTAGCCAGGGAAACTCCATCTCTATAAACATCATTTGTGGTAGCCAGAGAAACTCCATTTCATGGCCGGCATCCATCTTGGTACCTAGTAGCCATTTGTCTCTGACTCTAGTCCCTGGCGCCCAGTAACCCTGACTTAGTGATCCCCAGCCCAAAATGCACAGCTCTGTCTCTCTCTTGTTATAACATGTCTAACTGCTTTTTTTTGGCTTCTGTAACTCCCTTACGCAGACACTCGAGGGTTGCTTTGGGTCACCATGACCTCTTGTCAGAACAGACCAGTGTAGTTATTGAAGGTTTTCACCTTTAAAAAAAACAAACAAAAAAACAAAAACAGAAACAAACAAAAAAACCCAAGCTTTCCATACTCCTTCTTCACAACATGCCTGAGATTCTGCTTTAAGGCTGTCATCCTGCTGGCAGCTAATCAATAAATCCTTTAATTATAACTGGATTGGGTCTGTGGTCTCTCCCCAAGCATCACAAGCTCCAGAACATCGTATGATTTAAACAAAAGCAAGACCCGGAGACGAAGTTTAAACACTGTTTGGGAGCCTCCTGTTACCAGTTACAACATTCCTGTGTCACATATAGTCATTTTTCAGGTATGCGTATAGTCACGTATCGCATATAACATACGTTCATTTATACGCTTGCATTGCATATACTCATTCCCATATGACTCAACACTCATTTTTAAGGGTTGTATAGTTAGTCTTTAGACCAACCAGTATTTATTTAACTGCTCCTTCCTGGTAGCTGTTAAAACCTGGTAAGTTTTCAGTTTTTTGTCACTTTAAACAAGAGGATGACTATGCTTTTGAGACAGTCTTGCTATGCAGCCCAGGCTAGTTCAGAATTAGAGATCGTCCTGCCGCCTCCTTTCACACATGATCACAGGTGTGTGCTCCCATGCTGGTTAACACAGGAGATGTTTTCATACATTCGCCTGGCTAACCCTCAGGGTTATTTCGAAAACTGTATCTTATGGGTCCAAGAGTGTTACAATCTAAGCAAGAACAGAATATCATGTAATGCATTTACAGGTCAGGAAACTAAGGCCGAGCAACCTGCCCAAGCTTTGATAATTTAATGTCAGTGGAAAAATTCAGATTTCCAGAAGCCTGGTCAATGGGTCTTCCTGGCGTCTCTCATTGGTCTTTGAGATGTCGAAACAGGTTCAGCTTGTGTTCCCTAACAGGCGAATATGGTGGGAAGATCCTGGCAGGCACAGGGTGGCATTAGAAATTACTGGTGTGTGTGTGTGTGTGTTTCCTTCCTGGCATGACTTGAAGGGTAATCTCTACTCATCTATCTGAAGGATCAGTGTCAGTTATAATCACATTTTCCCAGCGCCTTGGTCAGAAGAACCACACAGGCTTCTCATTAACATCATTCCTGGGTCCTAGCCAACAGCCGCTGAACCAGATCCTGGTGGGTGGAGGCCAATGGTTGTAGCTCAACAAGCGCCACAGGTGACTGACTGTTGTAATTAGAAAAAGAAGGGAACTACCTGGGGCGGGAGGGGGGTTAAGCATGGAGATGAATAGCTGCAGTGGCTAATCTCTGCATGGGACTGAATGGAGTAGCTTATGTTCCAGTGGAGGATGAGAGGTGGAGCAAAATGCAAGCAATAAGGAATAGGCCAGCAAAGACAGAGACAGGGAGAGGGTTTTAAGAGCAGAAAGCCTGGCAGCAATAGCAACTCATTCTGAGCGTGTTTCCCCCAAAATGGCATCCCTTCCACAAATGTGAAGGTGACTGGGTCCCATGATGGCTAAGAGTGTGAGGAGACAATCACAGTGAAAGATGCCTGCACCTGGGACGGAAAAGCCCCTGCACCTGGGAGGTAGAGGCTCAGTGTGTTTACTGCACCATCCCAGGCCTTTCCCTCCTCCCAAGACTGTGCCTTTTCTCCACAGTGGGAGGCTTTTGCCCTAGAGCAGCGGTTCTCGACCTTCCTAATGCTGCGACCCTTTAATATAGCTCCTCACATTGTGATGACCCCCAACCATAAAGTTATTTTTGTTGCTACTTTACAACTGTGACTTTTGCTACTGTTATGAATCATAATGTAAACATCTGGTATGCAGGATATCTGTTATAAGACCCCTGTGAAAAGATCATTTGACCCCGAAAGGGCTCAAAACCTACAGGTTAAGAATCACTGCTTTAGAAAGACACCACACCTGGGCGCTTCTGAGAGCTTCTGGGAGATGCAGGCTGGATAGAAAGGGCCCACTGTGAAGCTTTGTGGAGATGGTGAGTGTACCAGAGAGTAGATTCATCTGCCTCACCTGATGAAGACTGATACTGTGCCCACCTGGGGCAGCCACTGAACGTAGCTCTGAGCCTCGGGAACCAGTATCTAGGGGTTTGCTCTGGAAAAGCCTTGTATACATGTGCAGGAAAGTTCAGTGCAGCCAGCTTTGGGAGCGAGGTGGACATGGCTGCATCATAGTAGGTCAGAAAGCCCGACTACAGATTCTCAATAGTTCACAAAGCAGTGCTCTCTCTTGCAAGTGTGAATTTTCCATGTTCTTTTCAATGAGACTTTTAAAAATTACTATTCGCAGCCACAGAGTTTTGTTTTTTTTCCTCCTTTGAATGCCTCAGTTTCCATCTGAGTATTGGAGGGAGTTTTAACTTGGTCTTAAGCAAGTTGGCATGCCTTTAGTTTTATTGCTCTGCTATCTGGGCAGATGCTCCCCTTGTTATAGATCATATAAGCAATAGTTTCTAACTCTGAAGTATTGAATCTCCTGTCACACTTTCTACAGTCATTAAATTATGAACTGAACAGAGCCTTTTCAGCTAGAGTGATTCTACGAATTTGTCAGAACCATGAAAGATAATGTAAAAAGTGGAGTTTCAGAGGTACGTACTTAGCATGCTTCTTGGTGTACTTTTGTAAAAGGGAAATGGTGAGACCTGTGTTTCTCCCTTTATGAGTCTGTGTGTGGGTACATACTGTGTACTTGCAGAGAAGTCTAGAAGGGTCTGCCTGAGTGAACAGCGCACGCACCCCAAAGGAGGACACAGTGCAGAGTTTGGTAAGTCAGCTAATGTGGCTTCATTAGACACTTGGAGCTACGGTCAGCTCTGATTTTTTTTTTCATTCTTTCGTTTGTTTGTTTGTTTGAGGCAAGGTTTCTCTGTGTAGCCTTGGCTGTTTTGGAACTTGCTCTCTAGACCAGGTTGGCCCTGAATTCAGAGATCTGCCTGCCTGTGCCTCCTGAGTGCTGGGATTAAAGGTGTGTGCCAATATCTCTCGTCATATGATTTGTGTTCTTCATTCTCTCAGTTTTGATGATGGTACTGGTTGTAGTTATTATTGTTGTTTTGAGACAGGGTCTTGTATAGATCAGGCTATCTTTAAGCTCTCAATCCTCTTCCTTCAGCCTCTAAGTGATGTTTACCGATGTGAAGCCTCCACACCTGGCTCTCTTCAGGTCTTAGATGATAAGAAATGTTCCCCCCTGGGTATAAAGGAGGTGGGCAGCAGAGTCAGCTCCTCATGCTTTGTCTCTTCACTTCTGCTTTGGTTGAACTGAACCATTTGCCATTGTTGCCAATTTTGCTTTGAAATCTGTGAGCTAGAGAATCAGTCTCGTGGGTCAGAATTCAAAAGTGTGTTAGTGTAAGGCCCAAGAGAATGGCTGTGAACATGAGGCTTCCAAACAAGTCTCGATGCCTATCACAAAATGAAGATAACGAGTCTGAAGAGGTTCAGTGATTTTCCCAAGGTCTTTTATCCATGTTAGTATGAGAAAGAAGGAAGAGGCCCGGCCTCCATATGTCCCTGTTCTTCTCAATTGTTTTAAGTTTCAGTTTTTCTCCCTCTCCCTCTCTCCTCTCCCTCTTTCTCTTTCCACAGGAGAGGTGCTTTAAAACTCTGTGCCTTTCTTACAGCTCATGTAGTTTTAAAAGTACAAGATGGCATTAATTAAAATTTAGCAGCCTAAGATAAATTAAAAATATAGTTATGCTAATACAGATTAAAATAGCTTTCAAATATCAAATATGAACATAACTTGAAGAATAAGCCAACGTCAGTGAGAATGTTCTTTCACACCCTATGGCAGCTTCCCTAACTGCCTAGTATGTTAATTCAGGGCCCACATGGGAACTTTAGCAGGTCTAAGTGGAATCAACCTTCTGACCATAATGGATTCAGAAACAAACAACAGGACAAAGGTTGATCACCCTCTAAATGAAAGGTGGGGTAGCTTTGATGAGTAGATGTCAAAGAAGGCTCAAGAGTTCTTTACAAAAACTCAATTATACAGCCAGTGAAGATGGTTTGGGGAGTAATAGTGCCTGCAGCCAAGCCCAAAGATCTGGGTTCAATCCCTGGATCCGATAGAAGGGAATGAATTCCTGCAAATTGTCTTCTGGTCTTCATACTTGTGCTTTGGAACACCCTGGCATGAATCTCTCTTTCTCTCTCTCTCTCTCTCTCTCTCTCTCTCTCTCTCTCACACACACACACACACACACACACACACAGAGACAGAGGGACAGAGAGAAACTTTATTTGTCATATATAAATAAAATGATTTTAAAATGCTTTAAATTATCCTTTATTTTCATGTGTATGGTGTTCTGCCTACATGTATGTCTACACACCATGTGTATGCCCTATGCCCTTAAAGACCAGAGGGGATCCCCTGTGACTGGAACTACCTACAGTTGTGAGCTGCCATGTAGGTGCTTGGAATTAAACCCAGGTCCTCTAGAATAACATCCAATGTTCTTAAACACTAAGCCATCTTTCTATCCCCTAAATAAAATAACTTTTTTATATCTAATTTCTTGAGTTCTCTACGTGTTTTGGATAGCAGACCTATATTGAATGTGAAATTGGTAATATATATATATATATTTTTTTTTTTCCCATTTTGTAGGCTGTCTCTATCTGATTGACAGTGTCCTTTGCCTCACAGAAGCTTTTCAGTTTCATGAGGTTCCATTTATTAATTGTTTCTCTTAGTGCCTTCACTATTGGTGTTCTGTTCAGAAAGTCTTTTCCTATGCCAACACATTCAAGGCTGTTCCCTCCATTCTTTTCTATAAAATTCGGTGTGTCTGGTTCTATATTGAGGTCTTTGGTCCATATATACTTGAGTTTTGTGCAGGGTGATAAATAGGGTTCTGTTTGCAATCTTCTACATGCAGACATTCAGTTAGACCAGCACCATTTATTGAAGTTGCTTTCTTTTTCCCAGCATGTATTTCTGGCTTCTTTACCAAATATCAGGTGTCCATAGGTATGTGGATTTACGTTCTGGTCTTCAACTTGATTCCATTAATCACTGTGTCTGTCTTTATGCCTGTACCATGAGGTTTTTATTATTATAGCTCTGAAGTACAGTTTGAAATCAGGGATGATGATTCCTCTAGCAGTTCTCTTATTGTTCGGGATCATTGGATTTTTTGTTTTTCCATATGAAGTTGAAAATTGTCCTTTCAAGTTCTGCAAAGAATTGTGTTGAAATTTTGATGGGGATTGCATTCAATCTGTAGATCACTTTTGGGAGAGTGGCCATTTTTATTATGTTAATTCTACCCATCCATGAGCAAGGGAGATCTTTTCATCTTTTGATAGCTTCTTTAATTTCTTTCTTAAAAAACTTGAAGGTTTTTTTGTTTTGTTTTATGCAAGTCTTTCAATTGCTTGGTTAGAATTACTCCAAAATATTTTGCATTATTTGAGGCTATTATGGAGAGTGTTGTTTCCCTGATTTCTTCTCGGTCCACTTGTCATTTGTATATAAGAAGGCTACTGATTATTATTATTTTTTTACTTGTATCCAGGAACTTTCCTGAAAGTATTGTTGTAGGAATTAGGGTCACTTGTGTATGCTACCATATCATCTACAGATAATGATACTTTGAATTCTTTCCAATTTGCATTCCCTTGGTCTCCTTCAGTTGTCTTATTGCTCTAGCTAAAACATTACGTTTGGAGAAAGTAGACACCCTTATCTTGTTCCTGATTTTAGTGGAACTGCTTTGATTTTCTCTCCATTTAATTTGATTTTGCCTATAGGCTTTCTGTAAATTGCCTTTTTATGTTGTGTCCCTAATATCTCCAGAACTTTTATCATGAAGTGGTGTTGGGGCAATGGTAACACAGAACTTGTGGATGTGGCCAAGCACTGTTTGGTTTAACTTCAGGCCCAGGTATGCATGCACAAGAGGGAACTCATTCCCTAAGCTGCCTGGATGGCCAGGAACTGGAGACTGGGTATCCCAGAGACCTCTAGTAGAACCAAACATGGCAGGCAATAAACAAACAAACGAATACATCCATAAAATCAATGAAATGACTCCTAATGATATTCTGCTATATTCATAGATGGGTGCCTGTCCAGTCATCAGCGAGGCTTCCTCAGGAGATAGATGAGAGCAGGTGCAGAGACTCATAGCCAGACATTATGTGGGGAGAGAGTTCAAATTGGAGGGCTCATTTGGGCTCCTCTTCTTGGAGATCTAGGGACCTCTTGGGGGAGGGGAAGAAAAGATTGTGGGTGTCAGAGGGGATGGAGGACAACAGGAGAACATGGCCCAACCAATCAGCTAAGCAGGTTTCATACGGGCTCACAGAGGCAGAAGCGGAAAGCATAGGGCCGGCTTGCCACCAGTCCTCCGCACAGGTGGTTAGCTTGGTGTTTGTGTGTGTTAAACTTCTAACAGTGGGAGTGGGTATACTCTAACTCTCTCCTGCTCTTGGGACTCTTTTCCTCCTGTTGGCTTGCCTTGTCCAGCCTCTTACGTGAGGACCTTTGCCTTGTCTTATTGTATCTTGTTTTATGCTGTTTGGCTGTCCTCTCCTGGAGGTCTTCTCTTTCCTGAATAAAAAATGGGCAAGAGGGGATGGATCTGGGGCTGAGAAGAGATGGGGGCAGAGCTGGGAGGAGTAGAGGGAGGGGAAACTGTGGTCAGGATGTCTTGTATGAGAGAAGACCCTATTTTAAATTTAAAAATACTCTCATTAATGAAATGTATAGTTTTGTTTGTGAAATTTTCAAGAAGTTGCAGGTTATCACCTAGGAAAGCGGAGAGGTCTTCTGTGCATAGGCTGTCAGCGTGTGTCATGCTGTTTTAACATCCTCATTTGAAATCTCTTTATAAAAGAAATATTGTTTCCAGGAAGGTGATCTTCGCAGCTAATTTTAATTTTGTTAATAGTGTTAGTTTCCGCTGGTGAGAGTCTCTGGAGGAAGGGGTTCCTTTCCCCGCCTGTGTCCTCTTAACCTCCCATTCCTCACCTTCCTCTCCTGCCTCAGTCTCTGTGCGGGTAACATTTTTTTGTTGTTGTTGTTGAATGTTCATCTTCACCTTCCCGCAAAAAAGGCTTCTATCATTTCCCATTTCCTCTAATTTTGATGTTAAGAGTCCAATCTCTGGAGCTGGCTTGAGGTCTAGTAGGGCTTTGGATTGTGAAATTTAGCTTTTTGTCTCCAGACTTATTCTGTGTTTCTCCTGTGTTTTTTGTTTGTTTGTTTGTTTGTTTGTTATTTTTTTCCATTGTGGCTTTTTAAATTGAAGTTCTAGTCCACGGAGTTGTATTTCTTGCCTGAAGCTGTCATTAATGTTAACAGCAGCATATTTGCCATGACAAAAACAAGAAAATGAAATGAGAATAAAAGAATTGTTTGACCTATTAGTGAGAGCATATTTTCACTATAAAACAATAAACTGCTTAACTGATAAAAATATATATATACATATATATGTATATATGTATATGTTACATATATATACATCTATATGTGTATATGTTACATATATAACATATATGTGTATATATAATATGTATATGTATAACATATATACATATATATGTATGTATATATGTGTGTGTGTATATATATATACATATATATGTATATATATATATATATATATATACACATATATATATGTATATAAACAACTTTTTAAAAAGGCGCCTGACTGTGCTTCCTGACGCCAACCAGAACCTGTGTATGAAGTGGGCTGGAAGAACACTGCTTCCACAGCATGAAAACTGCCACCAACTAACTGCCATACCAGAGCAGGATTACAGCCCAGGACCGTGGAGGCTGGCAGAGACTGAGCAGCCCAGGTGTTGGTAAAGCTTAGCTCAGGCAAAGGTCACTGCTATGACCTTCAGCTTTTCATCTTGAAGCCAAACCCCAGAGTCTATTAAGTTTCTTCAATTTAAGGATTACTATTATGCTTACATAATACCTTTATAATACTGCTTCCATCAAACCAAACACCCCCCCCCAACACACACACAGATTATATTTATTCTACCATCCAAAGGCATTTGGTTTTGAGTGCTATGGAGGCCACATGGATTGTAGACAAGCCACTAGCTCAACTAGTTAGCCCCTGCAGCCCCTTCAGGTCCTTTCATCTTCACCAAGTTCTGAGTCAGGTGAGCCAGGCTCACCTCACAGAGGCCAGGGTCATCACCCTTGCTGGTGGGACACAGGCAAGGCTTCTGTTCTCTTGGGTTCTGGTTGTTTTAGGTTTGCGGCTCCCCTTTCTTTCCATTACTTCATGGTTATTTTCTCTTTCCAATGGCTGACTTTAGTCACATCTAACACCAGCTGCAGAAAAAAAAAAAGTCCTAGTGACAAATCTGCAATTGTAACTCTAAGCTGGGAATAAATCCCTTATCTTGTTTCTCCGACTGTGTGGCTGTTTGTGAGCCTGATAGTACAGGTGTTGGCCTGCAGACTCTCAAGGAAATGAGGTCTCTCTAGCTCTTTCTCTCTCTCTCTCTCTCTCTCTCTCTCTCTCTCTCTCTCTCTCTCTGCTCAAAGGAGCTGATTTTCACATTTGTATCATCTTTAAAACATCTTTTACACACACACACACACACACACACACACACACACACACACACAATGGTTTCCTCTGATATTCAAGTAGCAGCAGAGTTCTGTTAAGACCCCTTTCTCTTTTGGTCTTCGGTAAGTTTTGTGATCCATGCTTGAGTCACTGCCATCTCACATAACGTGCCGGGGAGGAGTAAGCCTTTCTCAGAAACCACGTGATTTTGTGAATCTCGGAAGAAGGGAAAGCATTTTTCTGAGTGACTGTAGTGCATAGGTCTTGCAATGGCACAGATGTCCAAATGATCAAGGTACGAATTAGGATTGGAGCTGTAGGCTCCTTGAGATGAACCCCTCATTTGGGACCTAGTTCTCAGGAAGCCAGTGTGGGCTGAATGTGCCTCCCCTTGACAAGGTCATGATGAAGTCATGATCTCCAGCATACGGGATGCTATTGTGTTTGGAGAGACAATCTTCACAGGGGTGAGGACGTTAAAATGAAGTCTCACAGTGAGCCCTAATCCAACGACTGATGTTTTTAGGAGACAAAGGCATTTGGACCCAGGCATGTACATAGAGCACAGAAAAGGGATCTATAACCCAAGGTAGGGGGCACAGAACAGCTCCCTGTCTGTTTCAGAGGGAACCAATTCTGTTGACCTTGATCTCAGCCTCCAGAATTGTGAGAAAATTATTTCTGTTGTTAAACAGCCCACTCTCTGGCACTTTATCACAGGGGCCGTAGCAAAATTAATGCAAAACCCCAAATGGGAGTCTAACTCTGTGACTGTAAGATACTTATTTTACATCTCAGTAAGTGGTTATTGAGAGGAAAAACATAGAGGAAAGAAAATGCTGCAGCAAATGCTACGGGTTGTGGGTGGGGTACTTCCGTTACTAATTTATACTCAGTGAGTGCTCACTGCATACCCACACAGGGCTCAGTATTTTACAAAAATTAAGCCAGTCATCACTTGCAATAAACTTGTAAACAACCGAAAAGTTGTTCTCATTATTGAGAAGGAAACTGAGGCTCCGAGGGAAGTAGTTTGCTCAAGCGCATGGTAAAATTTAATTTTGGGCCGAGCAGCCTTACCAGATTCTGACTTTTGAGCCTACATTCCTGACCACTGCTGGAACCTGGCTTTACTTCAGCACAGTGCTGGGCATACGCTCACTTGCCTTCCCCAGTCTAGCTTAGGAAGGGTTGAATGGTTTGGATAGTACTTAGTGGTCTGCTAAAGGGTCTCAGAATACCTCCCCCGTGGTACATTCTGCCATCTTGGCAGTTAAGATCAGTTTTTTCTTAATAACCATTGTTATTGCAGTTTATGTAGAGTTGGAGTTTTGAGTGAGGACTCAGATTCAGACGACTCACTGGGGGAAGAATCCTGTTGGTTGAAATCTCCAGGTCACAGGGCCAGTGAAAAGGGGGAAGGAGAAAGTGTGAGGGGAAAAGGGGAAATGAGTCTGCTAACAAAGCCAGCTCATTCATTAGAATTTAAATCCATAGCCCTTGCTTAGACTAGGCAGTATTCAAATTTTAAAGGATTTGTTTTTTGAAGCCTTTATAAAACTCCCCACTGTTACAATGTATGCCATCTGGGATTTGGCATTTATAAAATGTGCTGTTAAGAAATGCCAAGAGATTCCTCATGTAAACCAGATGGTACAATAACAATTCTGTCTTTATTTTTTCTGGCAGAAAAACAGGGCTTTCAGTAGCTTGAAACTTATGTGACTAAATTAAGCCCAATCAATACTTCGGGGACATTACAATTTCAATAGGCAACTTACCCACCCAAATATTTTCATCAGTATTTTTATTTGGAGAAAAAACAAAAATGCAGACAATGTTTCCTCTTGATTGCTTGTGTCTGTGTTTTCAAAAGCACTGGAAAAACACTTCCAGTGGCTTTCATTGCATGGGATGTATGTGTTTAAATCAGCAGCAGAGGTGCTGAAATCTCTTTTGAGTAGGGAAATCCCACACCAGAAAGTTCAAAAAGTTTTATTACTGTCCTGAAGAGAAAACCATTCATTTTTCTGGGCAAGGCATTGGCTGTGTCTTTTTCTCAAGATTTCTCAGAAGCCAAGTTGGATACAAAGCTTCCAGCGATGCCTTCTTTTGCCCTTGCCTGGCCCCCGTGGGCTTCCACGTAACAACACTGCTTTTGTTAGCCACTTAAAACACCTTTATTTTCTCTTACTGTTTTCATTTCCACTAAAATTCATAAGAACCTCATTAGGTGGGGTAATCTTGTTAACAACTATGTGCTCCCCCCAATTTCTCTTTATTTCACAGGGTGTGCTGCCTACCAAAGCCCATTTCTTCTATAATTAGTCATGAATAGTAATCAGTCATGAATAGACTCAAAGAACAAACTCTGTCTGCTTTGGAGACCAGATCTCTTAGATTCAGAGGCCAAACTCATTACTGAAAATATGTGTTTCTGGGCCACACAGCCCATGTAACCAATTAGCCATGAATAAGTTTTCAAAATAACAAAGAGATTTGATTTACATTTGCTAGCATCGCTTTATCTTGGGAATAGATTGGAAGTACTAACTACTACTCGTCTTTGCTTTCTTTCTCTCCCATGCGCAGGAACATTGGCACTCTGCTTCACTGATGGAAGGCTAGGTAAATTCTTCATGCATGTACTGGCTCCTCTTGGCCAGGACGGGACTCCATGGTAAATGGACTATCCAGTGAGCACACTCCACTGCCACTCACTCTCAGGCAGCTCTGCTGGTGTGTTGGGCACAGCAGCTAAAGTGAAAGCACAATGGCAGTTGCTAGTGAGCAGGTGCTCAACATGGTGTCTGGGTAGAAGGTTTTTCAAATAAAATAACTTCAGTGGTAGGGGTTCCGGAGAAGAGGCCACCTCCCTGGAGTGTTAAGGAGTCAAAGGACAGTGAGAGGAAGGAGGCACAAGACATTGGCAGGCAGGACAGTTGCCTGAGGTGAGCTGTTCTGGCATCACTGGATTGTAAAGAGGTGTGGTGACAGGGTGTAGCTCCAAAGGGAAAGTAGAAGAGGGCTGTGGCTGAGGTTACTGCCACTCACTCCTGGCCCTCAAGTCTCTTCACTGTGTGCACAGGAAACAGCCCTGTGATGCACTATTGGGGCAGGAAAAGATGCCGTATTTCCACAAGATCGGGATGGTCAAATGTACCCAGAATCCATGGCTGTTTGCTGTTGCAAAGCCTCCCAAGGACTTAGTGTCTCCATGATATGCAAGTATTTTTTTTAAATTAGCTTCTGCCCTCTTAATTTCCCTTCAGAACTTTTTATTTCCCATTTATTCTGTTTCCTCTGGGGGATAAGAAAATATACTGATTGCTAGAACTATACTTTTCTCTGTCTGCTTATACACATTGTAAGCAGACATACTTTATATTTTATAGCTCCGAGTTCAATCTTCCTTCTCAGTCTCAGGGAACAAGGAGGAAACTCAAGGTCAGAGGGTTTGTTTCTGCTACTTCTCTCTTCCCGACCCAATCTCACAAGGAAGTTTGCCCATGGAAATGTCAGAGGGTACCAGGGTCTTGGTCGTTTAAAACATGAGTTTTACCAGTCACAGGTGAGTTTTCAGTCGTAAGAATGGCTGAAGCCAAGCATCTCTCTTGTGTCTTATCTTTTCACCTTCCATTGTCATCCTTCTCCTCTATAGTTACTTGCTCCTCCTCTCACCATTTCTCCTCCGACTCCTGCTCTTCCTCCTTTCTGTCCTCTTCTTCCTCCTCTCCCTCCTCTTCTCTTCTTCCTCCTTCTCCTACCCTTCTTCCTCCTCTTCTTCCTTCAGTAATACTTATTTATTGTGCATGTGTGTGCATGCACTTCTCATGGAACATTTGTGGGAGTCAGAGGACAACTTGAGGGAATCAGTTCTCTCCTTCCATCATCTGGGTCCTGGGGATTGAACTCAGGTCACAAACTCAGGTTTGTCAACAAGTACCTTTACCCACAGAACTGTGTCACCAGCCCTCACTCTGCCTTCTTCATCCTCTGCCTTCATGCTCATCAGCATCCTTTTCATTTTCTTCTTCATTATCCTCAGCACCACCTTCTGACAGCCAAATCTCAGAAGATTGACATTTAAGATCATATTATAAATAATTCATTTTGGGGATTTTTCTCTGGTTATATTTTTTTCCGTTGTACTGCATTAATGAATGCAATTGTGTCTAAATTACAGAGATTCGTGTTAAATGGAATTGAAGGGCAGTCTGACCTCCCACCCCCCACCTTTCCCACTAAAATATCCCCTCTCTCTCTCTCTAAAAACTATACTTGTTTCTTACAGCTGAGTAATGCTGCCCTTCAGGAAGCTTGTGTGGCTTCCACTGATGTTCACAACGCAATGGGAAAGACACATGTAGTGGCCCTGGAGTAATTATTCCTCTGAGGAAGCTGTAGATGGGTGCTGCATGGTCTTGCAGAGTAGGCAACAAGGTCCCTTGGAATTCAGGCTTAAGCAAAAGACTTAATCGGAATGTACAATCACTGACTTCAAGACTTGACCATCTGCGTATCAAGCTAGTGAAGACTTTTATTTTAAACGATGTGGGAAATACAGTATGTGAAGGAGGAGGAAATGATAAATGTTATGTTTTTTTCACAATTTATTCATTATATATCCTGACTGAAGCCCTTCCCTCAATTCCCCCAGTCCCACCCTCACTCCCTCTTCCCCTCATTCAAACCATTACATTATTTATATAGCTCAAAACTATCATTTTAAATTATTTTTCTTTCCCTCATTAGTATCACCTCTCATTATCTGTACAATCTTTTTTTTTTAGCTTTTGTTGTTGTTGTTGCCTGATATAAGTTTAGCTGTACCAATTTTATAAACTATTATTTATTTAATATAATTCTTCCTTTTAGTCTTTTGGCAATTTTATGTTTTAGCTTTTTCTATTAATATAAAAGATAGTTGAGTCTTGTAACTGATGAATTTGAGTCATTTAATTTTAGGTTGATTACGGACAGTTTTGCAACTTAGGTGTTACATAACCCACAAGTGTTCCTCTGAGCTCTGTTTCAACCACCATCTTATAAATTTTGCTCTGTTTCCCCCTTTATTCTGTTCCAAATAGTTAACAGAGGACTTGTATACAGAACACATAAAGGTTTCTCACAATCCATCAGTAATAGCACAACACAGTGAAAACATGGAAAACTGACTTTAAATACCAGCTATACCAGTGGATAAAAAACACCTGAAAGGGGCTAGTTGGGAAAAGGTAAATTAAAGCTACAATTATGCCATGAGGAAAAACAGGCTATCCCAAGAGCTGGCAAGGGCTTGGAGAAACTGGAACATGTGTAATACCCTCCTATGATGTGAAATGGTCCAGCTACTTTGGAAAATAGCAACCTCTGTGTGTGTGTGTGTGTGTGTGTGTGTGTGTGTGTGTGTGTGTGTGTAGAGAGAGAGAGAGAGACAGAAAGACAGGCAGAGACAGAGAGATAGAGATGGAGACAGAGAGAAAATGCCCGTTTTTGTGTGTGAGCATGTGTCCTGGAACAAGCGTGCAGTCAAAGGACAACCTCAAGTGTCGCTGGTTCCTTGTTTGAGGCAGAGTCCCCTGCTCACTTCTCTATATTTCAGTCTGGTTGGCCTGTGACCTTCCGGGACTTCGCCCATTTCTGCCATCCATCTTGGAGAAGGAGCTGGAAGAACAGACAGGTGCTTTTGTGTCTGGCTTTTTATGTGAGTTCTGGGGGCTCAAACTTAGATCTTTGTGTTTGTGAGGCATTACTTTATCTTCTCCACCAAAGTCCTACCTTGGCGCATATGCGCACCACACAATTTCTGACATGGTACGTTTAAAGTATATTTTGTTGTTTATGGTGTGAAGTTCTAATGCATGTATGCAATGATCAAATCACGTGTCTATCACCTAAGATATAATTTCTCTCCACTGGCTATTCTGAAATATACTGTCCATTAGTCAACCATATTTATCGTACTGTTCTGTAAAACACTGCAAGTTCAATTTGGCAATCCCTTAGAGCTAAATACAAATTATTATTAAACCCAGAAATCCCATGCCTTGCTATATACCCAAGAGATGTAAAAATATATGTTTACACAGGGGCATGTATGTGACTGTTCTTAATACAGTTTTCATCATTACCAAATGGAAGCAGCATAAACATCCAACAAGTACAAGCATTAAATCGATAAGGGATATTTGATATTTGATTTAATAAAGGATAATTGATATAGTGGAATATTATTCAACAACAAAAAGGATGAACTTCAAAGCATTTCTTTTGAATAAAGGCCCCAAAACTATGTAATGTAGGATTCCAGTCACATGAAATGTTCACAAATGCAACTACGTATGGAGAAAATTGATTTCTGGTTTCCTAGGGTTGGGAGTAGGAATTCATTGCTAATAAATATCTTTTAAAAGTTTCGTTTTTACATTTAATCATTTTACTGAGAGTCTGAGCTGCTATGGGCTCCAGGATTATAGGTTCATGAGGGATGTTTTTAGTGTGAGAACATGTTGCAAAACTGAGTTTCTGAAGAGAGCAATCGGCAAGTGTTTAAATTTATAAGTCTGGCAAAACTAGAAAAATATGAATTTATTAAATGTGCTGCAAGTACTCGACAGACAAGAAATAGTGGTGTGTGGGAGTGGTGTATGTTGAAGCTGCCCTCTATGGTTAGGATGACCCACAGCAATCGCCGTCATGCAAATGAGCGCAGTCCTGATTGGCTGATATTTGATTCCCAGGGGCCACTGGGTTCACGTGCTAAGGCCTGTGGTTCTGAGTCCTGCTGGGTTTAGGTTGGCCTCACTCAGTTACATCATTCTGCAACCAGGAAGTGCTGTTTCATTTTTATGACACTCTTTGACCAGGCTTGTTTTGTGATGATTCCTGGAGAGAGATCTGTTTGTTTTCTGGCCTGTCCACCAGCCTTCTTTTCACATTATGGTAAAGGTTTCAGAGCTGGAAATTTACTAAAATCTTTCAATTTATACTTCAAATGGCTAAACAAGTCGTACGGATTATACCTCTAAAAAAAAATGTTCTAAAACCCCCCTCCTCCTACAGCAGTGAACTTAGAACAGTTCTGAATCCTCTGAGATTATTTCCTGAATCCTGTGCCTGGGTGAATCAGTATCACATCTGACACTTCGTTAACCGACACAAAGATGAAACGTGCTTCACCACGCTCGCGGCGGACAAGACAGGCCTCAGTGTTCATTGTCATGGCTGGTCCCAAAAGGGAAGGTCCAAGTCCAGGGCTGCAGGCCTTCCTGGCTGCCTCCACCGCGAGGCTGGCGTTGAGCTTTGGCCTGGGGTGACGCACGCTGTCACTGATTAACCAGCCCTGTAAGCCCTGTGCTGCCCGCACTGCTTAGGGAAAGACACCTGGCCAGGCTCGGGTGGACGCAGAAAATGTCTACCCGCTATCACCAAGCAGCGAGTGACAGCTACCTGGAACTTCTGAAGGAGGCCACCAAGCGAGATCTGAATCTCTCGGATGAAGATGGCATGACACCCACGCTCCTGGCTGCCTACCACGGCAACCTCGAGGCCCTAGAAATAATCTGCAGCAGAGGGTGAGTGATTTCTGTCAGGGCAGCCTGGGTGGGGGACGCCTCCCCAGCAGCCTCCCGCATAGGCATGGTGCCCCTTTCTAGGCTCTTCAAGTTGGCTTTTCGAGAGAGACAAGACTAAGCTAGATATGGTTTCTTTCTGTGTTAAAACAGCCATCCTGGAGTCACTCGGCCAGAGGGGAGGGGTGGGGTGGGTATTGTAATAATATGCATTGAACACCATCATGGTTGACTCTTTAGAAAGAGATCAGTGTTCCACTTGGTTTAGTCTTTTTGGTTAAGACATGCTTTTATTTTACTTTTTCAGTTGTGTCACTAAAATCGGTCTTTTATGAGCATCCAGTTTTGGTATAAGCCCCTGATTCTTGGATGGAATTTCTGGCTTTACAAGCTATAAAAGGGCCCTTCAGTCCATCTTTACTTTTATTAGTTTTTTTTTTCTTCTAGTCAACACACACACACACACACACACACACACACACACACACACACAGCACTCCTTAAATTTTAATTCAGGTCTTTGCTAACTCTTTTATTCTGCTTACCCTGCCCATTGCCAGAAGGCTAGTCAGGGTTATTCATTGTGACTTAAGAAGGGGAGAGATGGAGCAAGAGAGAAGGCTGAGGGAGTGGGGGAGGGAAAAAGGAGAGTAAGGAAGGAATAAGGGAGCCAAGTGAATCCAGCACATATTTAGCACCTGGTAAAGGACAGCCCTCCTTCTATTCTCCTTTCTTTCTTTTCTTTTCTTTCTTCTTTCTTTCTTTCTTCCTCTGATTCCCTCCTCCTCATCCTTCTTCCTTATTCCTCTTCCTCTTTTTCTTCTTTTTCTCTTCCTCCTTCTCCTCCTTCTTCAGTTTTGGTACTGTCCAGAGGGAGCTGATGAACAAAATGTGTGAGTTCCTGTCGTGGCAAACAGATTTGAGAAGAAATGCCAAGCAAGTGGCTTATAGTAGATGTGACAAAGCTTGTTCCAGGGAGAGGGTGGGGTGGAGTTAAGCTGGTATTAGAACGACAAGGAGCTGATCAAGAACTGAAGGAAGCATCTTTCTCCTAAGCACTGTGCACTCCAAGAATGGAAGATGTTGAGTTGGGCTGGGCATGACCTGTACAGGGACTGGCCATACAACCAGACTATCAGGAGCCCTGAGAATCTGTTAAGGACTTGAATCTCATCCCAAGGGCCAGGAAACCACACCCTGGGTTTACAAAGGAAGCCATCAGATATATATTTATGCTTATTAATATTGTCCTGGTGCTGGTGCAGTGGTCACAGAGAATGTCCAGGGACATTCAAGGTGACCTGAGCTAACAGGGTGACTGTGGCGATAGGTAGATACAAGGAGATTTGAGTGACAGTTTGGATGTTGATTATATAGTGATAGGATGTGTCAAACAAAGGAAGAGAAGAGTCAACATCTGTGTTTGGATTAAACAGATTATAGATATGGACACCTCATTGAGTTAGGGGACATGTCAGAAAGACTGTGGGCATCCACAGTCTACACTGAATCTTCTGAAAACTTAGGTCTAGATAAATCTTTCTTCTTCTAAGTCAATGTCTCAGTTATGTTTTTTACAGTAACGAAGATCTAATATACTCCCTCAATTTAATTTACAAGGATACCTTAGTTTTATAAACAGCAAATTTTCCCAGGTTATCCTCCTGTTGGATACAGATTTATTTTTCTGCTTTGCAGTATTACAATTAGTCTTCTACATAAATCTTTGTTCATACTTTCTTTTGAGTGTAAATTATCAGAACTGAAGTTTTTAAATTAGTTGACATGAACTTGTGCTATGATAACAGACTACCTCAGGTGAGGTAATTTCTAGAGGATAGAATTTATTCTCATAGTTTTACGAGCAGCCAGGAAGTCTAAGATGAAGTTGGCAGGAAGCTCAGTGTCGAGAAAGGCCCAGTCTCTGCTTCCAAGATGGCTCCTTATTGCTGCCACTTCTGAAGGTAGAAAGGCAGAGTCCTTACATCATAGAAGAGACAAAAGAATGGGTTAAAGAAACAAAAAATAAGAAAAAGAAAATCCCCTTCCTTGATAAAGAATCCCCTTCACAAGGTGAAAGGCAGGGCTCCTGGTGAGGATGAAAAGTCCAAAAGTCCAATGCTGAGCAGCCACTGCATTTCCATCGTTGAGAGCTGTTTATCTGCAACCTTGCACTGCTTTTATAATGAGTTCTTCAACACTGATGTATAAAATTGATTTTCAGAGAAGTGGGTGGGAAGAGGGGTGAATGTTAGCATGCCACAGGGCACATGTGGAGGTCGGAGGGCAGCCTCGGGTGGCAGTCCTCCAGTTTGCACAGTGTTTGAAAGCGGGTCCCCTGCTGATCACAGGATAGCTGGCCCACACACTCTCCTGCCTCTGCCTCTCATCTTGCCAGAGGAGCGCTGGCATTAGAAAAACCTCCGTGTCCGGCTTTATATGAATTCCGGGGACTGGAACTCAGGGCCTTATGCTTGTACGTCAAGCAATTTACCCACCGACCCATCTCCACAGCCTTCAAAATGCTTTTAAACTTAATGGTGTCTTTGTCATATATAGTACAAATATGTTTACAGTTCATATTTTAACAATTGGTAACTTAAGTAGAAATATGAATATATAATACTTTATATATACTTATTGAATATATTCATCTATGAAATAGATTCTAAGTGAATCTAATCTCTGCTACATAGTTCTAATTTCAAGGTCGTTCATTCAAAAATAGTGGCCGATAAATATCTTCCAGTTTTTTTTCTTTTGCCCATATGTGCAAACGCAATTTTTCCTTAAAAGGGCAATCATACAAGGTGTACTGATAACAGTTTATCATTATCAATCTGCACTTAAAAGTGGATATGCCTACCACTGTTTTTCATGACCACACTATATTCTGTTGTGTGGTTTTTATCACTACGTATTTATTTATTTTAAATTAACAACTAAAACTTGCACAGCCAAGCATGACGATAGCGCACACCTATATTCCCAGCACCTTGCAGCAGGAAAATTGTGAGCCTGATGCCAGTCTGAACTTCATAACAAGTCCCTGTCTCCGAAACCTTGCTTACCTTTTATGATACACAGCACAGTGTTTTAAATACATTTGCATTATGGAATGATTGGATCAAGCTAATTCTATGATGCCATGTGTGACATCATTTTTGTCATGGGGATATTTAAACTGTATCCTCTTAACAAGTCTCAAGTGTGTAACGAACTTTTCTTAAAGAGTTATCACATTGTAGAGCACATTGCTTGAACTTTCCCCCCTTAATGGACATTTTGTGTCCTTAAACCTGTATCACCACTCATCTCTCCCCACCCCCAACCACCATCTACTCAAGAGACTTCTAGAGCATCCGTATTGTTAATGTTCCACATTTAAGTGAAATTGTGAGGTATTTGGTTTCTTCATTTGTTTGTTTTTTGTTTGTTTGTTGGGTATGTTGGTTGGTTTTTCAAGACAGGGTTTCTCTGTGTAGCCTTGCCTGCCCTGGACCAGGCCATAGACCATGCTGGCCTTGAACTCACGGAGATCTGCCTGCTTCTGCCTCCCTGAGTGATGGGATTAAAGGCATGTGCCAGCACACCCGGCTTAGTGTTTATCTTTTTTTCTTTTTTTTTTTTTTTTTTCTTTGCCTAGCTTATTTCATTGAGCATAAATGTCCTCTGGGCTCATCCATGTTTCTAAATGCAGGGTAGTCTTATTCTTTAAGGCAAAATAGTGTTCTGGTATGCATATATATGTATGTATATATAGATGTGCATGTATCTATAATCTTCAGCAGGAACAACCTTATTCGTTCAGCTCTGTCCTTATTCATTCAGCCCTGTCCTTCAAAATAGAGCAGCAGATTCTGGGATGCCCTGGTGTCAGTCTTTTGATGCATATCCTGCCAAACAATCTGAGCCAGATTATGCTTTTCCCAGCATGGTCCTTTCCTCATGATTCCACTGAAACCAAACAACTGATAGATGTCAATCATTTCCTGTTGGACAGGCAAACACCACCAGTGTGTGGTTTTAATGGACATTTCCTTTATTATTGTAAGTGTAAATAATCCCTTTTTATGTAGAAAAAACATTTTTGATGGAATTACTGTTTTCTGAGAACAGCTTTACACATACTCAAAATCAACTTCAAAAGAAGAAATTGGAGTAGAACAGATGCCTAGAGTGTTGTAATTTAAGTAAATTACCCACTTAGGGACAATAAGAAGCCCGCTTCAAAAAATATTGCACAAAATTATTGCTTACTAAAAATCAAGGGCAAAATGTGGCTTGTTTTAAAATTGCTTCAGAAAGTTTCGAAAACTGGGTTTAGCAACATGCACTGGAATCCTGTTGCTGAGGAAGGAGAGACAGGAGGATCTCTGGGCTTCCCGGCCAGTCAGTTGAGCTAATTGGTGAACTCTAGTTTTAGTGAGAAAGAATAAAAACCGCAAATCAATTAAAGAAGACACCCAGGTTAACCTTTGCCCTCTATGTGTATGTTCTGGAGCATGCACACATGTACACACACACACATGCACATGTAGACGCGCACACGCGCGCACACACACACACACAAGGAGAAATATGAGTCAAGCATGATGGTGCCTGTAATCCCAGAAATCAGTAGACTGAGGCTGGAGGATTCTGAATTGAAAGCTGGCCTTAGTTGCATAGAAAGGCTCTTTACTAACAAAGAGAGGGAGTACGGAGTACAATTAGATTTACAAAGATTTCGTGAAACTTGACATTTAAACAAAAAAACCTTAGTATCGATTGGAAAGTTGTCATTAGGATTTAGATGCACTAGGAAAACCCACAGATCATCTTCTTGACTGCTTCATTTGTAAATATGGGATTCTGCATTTGAATTTTTCTATAAAGAAGCCCTGCCCCATTTCAGGCATTCTTCCTTGCATCTTAAGAGCACCACTGAAGACCCACTGACAGGAAAAAAATTCCCTCCATTCTGCCTGAAGTGTACAGATCCAACCCAGACTCTTAACATCCTGCTACTGCCTGCTACATCACATCGTCCAGCACCTTCTCCGTCAGCTTCTGCAAGCCAAGGAGAATTCAGGCAAATTTAATCGGCGTGTTTTTGTTTATGTCGCAGTCACATCTTGGCTGCTTTCCACGTCCCCTTTGATGTCTGGGGTGCTTAAGGGGTCCTTTTAAAACGGTGTTCAGTTAAGTAAATACAGAGTGAAGCCACATGGTAGAGTATGAAGAACTGTGCTCCCCAAAGATTCGACCGTGCCAAGGCTAGTAGGAGGGGCCTTCCTTTGATCCAAAATAATTAAATTGGGCTAACTGGCTGGAGCCCTCTTAACAGAGGCTGCCTGACAAAACGGCATTATTTGACGTTTGCTTTCCTTAGATCCAATTTTATTTTCTTTCCTTCCTTTTCCCGTTCCTTACCCATAACTCCATACTGTCTGGTCACACGGATGTACACTTCCCCAAATGTGATATCACCCATCTTTATCACTGCTCGTGCTGTGCTGTTCTCGGTGGGAAACAGACAGCCAACCTATGGCTGGATCATATGGCTGGTGCACAATGGGCTTTTCTTGGACTTCATTGTGTTTTTCTTTTAAGACTGAGCCAACATTTTTTTTTTTTTTTTAATCCATGAAGTTATGGAGTTCAGCCTTGATTTGAAAAGCAGATGTGGTAATGCTGCTAGGGCACAGGCTGAGCGGCCCCACTACTGCAGTTTCTAGGATCTTGAGCTTTTCTTAGTCTTTGTTGAGAAAGCAAACTGGGCATCTGGTCACTTGTCTTCTTTGGGCAGATTTTGAGGTTTCATCTAGAAACTACAGATGATAAAAGGAGAAAAAAAATGCAGGCTTTCCCTCTTGGGAAAATTAATTAACTTGGCAAATAGAACCTAGCTGCTTGATAAACAAAATAGCACTGCAGATACTTAACTACAAGAGTGAGGCTTGTGTGCTGGTTTACACCTGTATTCCTCATACTTGTGACAAGAGGTTCAGCACAAGTTTGATGACAGCTTGAACTGCACAGTGGGTTCCAGACTGTCTGAGATACATAGTAAGATGCTGCCTCAAAAATGAATAAATAAATATAAAGAAAGATAGCTGGATAGATGGACAGACGAATGGTAAGATGGCTTACCATTCTGTGGTTAATAGCATTTGCTACTAAGGCTGATGTCTTGAGATTGGTCCCTGGTTTCCACGTGGTGAAAGAGGAGAACTCACTAATGCAAGTTGCCCTCTGACCTCCATATGCACATGGTGGTACAACTCATATCCAAACATATACATACAGAAAATAATTAAAAACCCCACAAGAGTGTTAGTGGTAGAAATGGCCATGAGAAAAGATAAATCTGAGTATGGAGAAATGATGATAATATACATTGAATATGCATAGTTTACCAAGCACTGTTCTATGTTATTTATATATGTGTTTAAGTTCACACAAAAACTCTATCAGGGGCATTATTATTAATAAGAATAAGCAGTTAAGATAGAAGTCTTGTGGCTGCTTAAGAGGACAGGCTGGGTTATATACATGGAAGACTTTCATTATGACACAGATGGTTAAGCATGGGACAGGCCTGACCCCAGGGATGCTGCCTGTTGGGCTTAGGGCATAAGTCCATGGTAGAACACTTCACAGGCACAGAAGAGGCCCTATGTTATACCCTTAGCACTGCAAAAATAAAAACGGAAGTGTGCTGCCTGCTAGCATCATTCAACACAATTGTACCCTCCAGGGGTCTTTACTCCTCGGATGACAACTACTTCATGACTGAGACGACCAGGGGATTACAAGGAGACCAAGTCTGATTCATCCAATTAGAGAATTTCTGGTTGGGCCACATTAGCATAGGGAGCCTGTGAATCACCTGAAAGATCTTGTCAGGTCCTAGATTCTAACTCAGTAAGTCTGGGTTGGGCTCCAAATTCTGCATGTCAACAAAATCATAGGTAATCTGCTGCTGCTGCTGACTGACTGCATGTTTGAGTCAAAACAACTACTCAAGGTAGAAGCAGTATGGTACATTATTGTCCTTTGCAAGGGTATGAATCTCTTCTGTTTCTGTTTCAGCCTTCCCAGCAGCAGTGGTGAGAGGTTTTTCAACTCACCTCCTTCCTGCCCTTCAGTAAGATCTGTCCTTGCATCTCGAGGCCTTGCATCTCAAGAAACCCTTGTTTTCTGGTTGATTTTTGTTTTGCTTTGTTTTCCACATTTGACTCATGGGAGGGCTGAAGCATTGGTGAGAATCAGTTCTCTCTAAATCCTCAGATAATAAGCTAAATTGTCAGGACAAATGAAAATCAATTAAAGACAAAAAATATCAAAATTCTATAAACGTATCATTGAGCAAAGTAAGTTTATTAACATATAGCACTTGCAATTCACCATTTCATAGGTCACTGTTTTGTTTTTGTGTGCGCGTGTGTGTGTGTGCACGCGTGCGCGCTCTGAAGTTACGAGTGTCCACAATATTGCTATGGTGGAAGTAAAATAGCATAGTATTGCATGTGTATTTTAATCTTTGCATCCAGTGAGGTGATACAGTAACATGAAAATTTTCAAGACGGGTAGATTTATATCATTGTAATATTATAAATTAGGGCTTTGATTTTTTTTTTTCCCATGAGCAAGCCTATTGTTAAACACAAGTATGTCATTGGATGATATTGTTCTTGGCTTCAGGGAAACTTATAATTGAGTTCAATTAGAATTAGCCACGGTTCTGTATTTCCTTCTTCTTGGTCATGTGACCCAGTTCTGGCTAATGTAATATGAAAGTGACTCTGCAAGAAAGATTTTTTTGGGAAGCTTTATTTCTGCTTCTAAAAGAGAGGCATGGGGTAGGGATGGCTTTTCCTGTTTCTGGCCATCTGGTAGATCTGGCTGTGACACAGCTAAACTCAGCAGCCATCATATGTCAACGTCAAGGCAGGATAAACATGCATTTTGTTGGTTGTTTTTATTTTTCTTTATAGACCTCATGTTCAGTGAAAAATATAATTTAACATGCATCTCTCATCTTTTCTTTTCTAGTGGGGACCCTGATAAATGTGACATCTGGGGAAACACCCCTCTGCATTATGCAGCCTCCAATGGCCACACCCACTGCATTGCATTCCTAGTCAACTTTGGTGCCAACATCTTTGCTCTGGATAATGACTTGAAGTCTCCGCTGGATGCTGCAGCCAGCAGGGAGCAGAAAGAATGTGTTGCTCTCCTGGATAAGGCTGCCACCATCCAGAACAACGAGAACCCCAAGAAGGTCACAAGACTGAAGGAACAGGCTCTGAAGAATGCCAGGAGGCAGATGAAAGAATGTGAGCGGCTTCAGGAGAAGCACCAAAACAAGATGGCGCGAACCTATAGCAAGGAGGACTCTGGGACTCTTTCTTCTTCCCATGGTACCTTCTCCAGGTCATCCCTTTCAAATGCTTCTGCTGGGGGATTTGGGTCACTGTCTAAAGGCATTAAAGATACTTTCAAGATAAAATTTAAGAAGAACAAAGACACAGCAGAGCAGGTTGGGAAGGATGGCAGAAACGGGCAGAGGCCAGTGATGGAAGTGTTCAGAGAGGAGGAGGAAGAAGACACGTTTCCAGAAGACTTCAAAGAGAAGCTCCATTTCTCAGGAGACAAAGCGATTCTCAACCGCCCAGGTCTAGGAAGTATCGTTTTTAGAAGGAACAGAGTACTGGGCCTTGAGGACGTCTCAGAAAGCAAGAGGGAGTTGGAGTTTAAAATGCCCAGTGAGTTGTTCCAAAGACAAGGAGCAGCAGGGGCTGATGAAGAGGAGGAGGAGAAGGAGGAAGAGGAAGGAGTGGCGAACAGCATTGCAGGTGATCTTCCTTGGGATGAAGAAGAAGTAGAATGGGAGGAAGATGCGGTTGATGCCACTCCGCTGGAAGTGTTCCTGCAATCTCAGCACCTGGAGGAATTCCTTCCCATCTTCATGAGAGAGCAGATTGACCTAGAAGCCCTGCTGCTTTGTTCTGATGAGGACCTTCAGAATATCCACATGCAGCTGGGCCCCAGAAAGAAAGTCCTTAATGCCATAGACAAAAGGAAGCAGGCGCTCCGGCAGCCTGGGCAGCTGGTCGACACCAGCCTCTGATGGAGGGCATTGATGAATAGGGTGGCCTGAGCATGGCGGTCATGCTAAGTTTCCCCGGAAGCACCACAGAAGGAACCCTGTACCTGGTCTCTGTCCAATGACAGACCACTGGTCGTAGGAGTTAGGATTTTACAGAGGACCCCCCCACCGCCCCAAACAGAGGCCCAGACTCTGGGAGACAGTCAGTATCCAACTAAACCATTAGTGAGAAAAGCTGGGAGACCTTGGAACAGAGAAATGAGGGATCTCTTCCTGCCTTTGCATTCTCTGTAGGCCGAGGGCTCTCACTGGTCTGAAACCCAAAGCCTAACTTAAACGGATGGATCTAACCTTTTAACAGATGTTTACAAACAGCTGTGTTGAGTTTATGACACTTCTGCGTGAGAATCAGGACGGTGGAGCAGGTAGCAGGATGGCAGAAAGAAAACACAGGTTTGCCCGTTGTGGACTGAATTCTAACGCTTGCGTATAGAAGCCCAAACCCTTAAGTGAGTGTTTTCGGAGATAGCGCTTTAAAGATGTGATGAAGGTTAAATGAGGTTATGAGGGCAGGCGCTTAATTCCATATAACTTAAAAGACAAAGAAGACACACCAAGAGTGTGCTCACACAGGGAGAAAAGAGGCTAGCAGGAAGGCAGCTGTCAACCAGCCAAGGAGAGAGGCCCCCAGGGAAATCAAACTTGACCACAGTTTGGACTTTTGGCCTCCCGAGATGCGAAAATAAACTTACGTTGTTTGAGCCAGTCTGTCTGCAGTGTTCTGTTATGGCAGCCTCGGCTGACAAGGGTGGTGTGTGAACAAGTGGACAGGGAAAGGAGAGCAAGAGGGATTCAGAAAAACAATGCCTGTCCTATTTCACAATTTCTCTAAGGGTCACGCGCCGTCTGGGACATAAAAAAGGAGAAAAAGGGGATAGTTTTTCGGAAGATTGATGGTAAAAGTGAATGTTGCACGTTGATGCTCGCTATGCCTTTACTTGGTGTGCATGTAGAGCTAACCTCTACCACAGTGGCCTGGCCAGACAGCCCCGCCAGGAAGAAGTGACTGAAAAGCATGCAAGAGAGTCCTTGTCAGAGACAGCCCGCTGCTCCCCTTGCTGGGCAACCCACAAGAAGACCAAGCTGTCCATCGTGTACATATGTGTTGGGGGCCTAGGTCCAGCTCATACACGGTGCTTCAGTCTCCGCAGGCATCCCCGGGCCCAGGTTAGTTGCCTCTGCTGGTCTTCTTGTGGAGCTCCTACTCCCTCTGGGGCCTTCTATCCTTCCTCCCACTCTTCCACAAGGCTCCCTGTGCTCTACCCAACGTTTGGCTGTGAGTCTCAGCGTCTGTTTCCATCTGCTGCTGGGCGGGACCTCTCAAGGGACAGCTGTGCTGGGCTCCCGTTTGCAGGCGTAACAGAATGGTGTCAGGGGTCGGTTCCCTCCCACGGTGTGGCCAGGCCTTGGTTGGACAGTCCCTCAATCTCTGCTCCATCTTTATCTCTACACATCCTATAGGCAGGGTAACTATTGCATGGAAGCTTTTGTAGAAGGGTTGTTGTTCTTCCTTGGAGTCCTGTCTGGTTAGGGGGTGGCCTCTTCAGTCTCCATATCCCCCTCTACTAGTAGGGGTCTCCACTAGAGTCACCCCCAAATTCTCCCTGAAACTTACCCTGTCTAGGTCTCCAGCCTGTCTCAGACATGTCTCAGGCCATGGTTTCTCTTCTCTCCGAATGTCCCTTGTCGTCCCTTTCCCCCTCCTGTTCCCTCTCTTTGAGCACTTTTCGATTTCCCCTTTTCAGTGAGATTCATGTACCCTCCCTTGGGCGCTCCTTGTTAACTTCTTACTTATAAGTGGATATTATTCATATCCACTTAGGGTAACCATACTACAATTCAGACCCAAACCTTTCTTCCTTGGTTATGAACAAATGTCTATCCCCCCTAGATAGGTACCAATGGCAGACCAAAGAAACAGTTCTATCTGAGTCTAGCTCGAAACCATGGTGCTTTTGGAGTTAGTTAATAGGAATATAGGCAATTCAAAGGTAACAGTATCAGCTAAAAGCCTACCCTAAGCGTGAGTGATGAGTCACAAAAGGTGCATCCTGGGAGCTTCCTGACTATGTGGCAGGCAGCTCCACCAAAGAGAATCTTCCCTCCCCAGCAGCTTCCTGATCCTAGAAAATTCTCTATAGTTTCTTGAGTCTTCTGAGCCTCCCTCCTGGTGTAATATTAATAATAGACTCTTGAGGGTTTCTCTTGAGGGTATTAGACTTTATGAGTGAGGCATATTTTGCTTAACAATCTTTGATTTCTGAAAATGTCTTAATTTTATTCTTTACAGTTGAATAACATTCCATTGTGTAATCCACTGTATTTTCTTTTTCCATTCATCTGTTGATGGACCCCCAGGCTGGTCCTATTTCCTGGCTTATTATGAACAGCACAGCAATAAATATGTATGTGCAGGTCTGTGTGGTATGCTGAATGGGATGTCTGGGTTACACGATAGTTCTGTTCTTAGCTTTTTGGAGGGCTGCCACACTGCATTCCATAGTTTACTTTCCCACCAGCAATGTATAAAGTTCCCCTTTCCAATGTCTTGCCAGCATTTTTTTTTTTTTACGCAGACAGCTTTTAAAACACAATCTCGAATTGAAACCACTCCCAACCAACAGCTAAGTTTTATTAGAATTTTGTAGCCAGACTACTTACCAGGTAGAGTTCACTACCAACTGTGTGTCTACTATTTTTGCCCAGCTGAATTCCCATTCACATCTAAGTTCCTTCAAGAGGCTTCGTACAGGGTACAGATGCTCAAATGTGATGAACTCACTCATTCGTCCTCAGTGATTGGATCCAAGGGCGTCTGGGTTATTGGATATGTTACATTACAGGATACTTGTCTACAAACACTGGCTTTTGTTGTGGAATAAACTGAAGTTGTACTTGTTCTTAATGACGCACGTAAAAGCACTTGTCATGGGAAGGAATTAGGGGTTTTCCGGCCTGAGTCTGTCTCACATCATCACTGGAGATCCTGAATCCCCTCTAGTTACCTAGAGGTAACTAGAGAACCTCCTGAGACACTGTCTTTTTATCCTACCCTAAATTATATAGTGAGGAGAGGAATGAACCTACATATGGGACGCCTGATGCTTTTAAAAAGATCTCTTGGCCACGAGACATGTCTTTGTGGGACCTCTTGTTTTAGTTATAACTAACTGATGGATTCCTTTCACCATCCAGTCAATCACTCAAGTGAACTACGTTGTGGCTTCTACTACCAAAGGAGCCCCCTTATCTATGTTTCCTTAAACATCTAAAATCGATTCACAAAGCTACATAACATATGATTGGATGTATCAGAAATTTCTAGAAGAGGCAAATCTGTAGTAGTAGAAACTAGAGGCTTGGGAGAAGGAACGGGCAGTGATACTCACTGTTGAGGACCAGGATTCTTCAGAGGATGGGATCATTCTGGACTTGGACATAACAAACCCCACCCAAACCCATTGAAATGTACACCTTAAAGTCTTGAGCTGGACAAGGGATGTACCTTAGTGGAGGTGTGTTTGCCTAGCATCTGTGAGGCTCTGGGTTTGAGTCTCTAGCATGGTAACACACACACACACACAGAGAGAGAGAGAGAGAGAGAGAGAGAGAGAGAGACAGAGAGACAGAGACAGAGAGAATGGTTTTATGGTGAGTTCGGCTCAATTAAAATGGAGAAAATATTATTCCACCTTCCCTAGAGACCGAGTGAGCATTTGACCCTTCCCACAGGAAGTTATTAAAGGACACACTGAAGAACTGGAAATGATTTATTTCAGAGACATACAAAGCTAGTAAGATCAAGGGTAGGTGATGTGGCCATCACCCATGTAACAGAAGAAATAGTCACCTGGTTTGGCTATCCAGCTACAAACATGACTAGGGATGTTACTAATTAAGAACGATAACCACTACAGTGCACTGGGAAGGGGCTTCCTGGTTTGACACAGACATTGTGAGACAGCACTTGAGCTGTGACGGCCACTTCAGTCGCAGCTCCTTCCGTTCACTTGCCAGATGACCAGGAATCATACACCAGTTTGGCTGCGACTAGGTCTTCCACTGCCATACCTGGAATGGACAGAAATTTGCTTCACTCTTTTGTCAGAACACCTTCGCTCAAAACAAGCCTGGCTATCTTCTGATGCCTTACATGAGGAGAGTGCTAAATTCCGCAGTGATAAAATTGCAGTTGCTACCCAGAGTTTCACATAGACTTGGTATCTATCTACTTGACCAGATGGGCTGGTCAAGTAAAGGAATACAATACTAACCAAGAAACACCCACATTTTATAACCTCTGAGGTCTAATTTGGAGGTAAGCAACATTTCAATTGAGGCTCAGTGAATAGTGTAAGCTCTGTAAGCCATATGGTCTCTGTGACAGTGGCTTAGTTCTGCCCTGATACTGGGAAAGTGGGCACAGGTCACAGGTAAAGCAAATGAGACTGTGTGTGTTTTGGTAAGATTTCATCTATGGGCACTACAATTTGAATCCCCCTTCTATCCCTTCCCCCCCCATCCCCCGCTCTGTGTGTGGAGGCTTAGCTTGATGTTAGCTATCTTCCTCTTCCTCAGCTCAATTGTTCTTCATCTTATTTGGTTTTTTGTTTTGTTCTGAGACAGGCTCTCTCATTGAGCTCACTGATTCGGCTAGACTAGCTGGCCAGGGAGCCCCAGGGATCTTCATGTTTCCACCTCCACAATAGCACAATTACAAACCCATCCCTGTGCTGCCACATCTGTCCTGGGGGCTCCAAATTCAGCTCCTCCTGCTTATGTGGCATTTTCCCGACTAAGCTACCTCCCTACCCAGTCTCTCCCATCATTCTCATCCCATGTGTCCTGAGGGTGATTCTTTATATGCCTCAGCCCAACCATTTAAAAATGTAGACATTATTTGTAGTTCAGAGCTCATACAACTACAGATAGTTGGCACAGCTGGACATACAGTCCTACCCTGGACCATTACAAATCCTGTTTCTTTAGCATCTCCTATTTGTCTTGGAAATGTCAAATTTCCTTAATCCAAAAGTTTATAATCTGAAACATTACATAGTCTGAAATTCTTTAAGATAATGTTAAAATTAAAAAACAATTTTTTTTTAGGATACATTTTCATATTGGGCAGAAGGCTTGGGGGCTTAGTCAGTCAACAATCTACAAACATTCTCCATGAACCAATATGAAACACTTGTGGGCTCAAGTATTTAAGATAAGGCATATTCCATCTGTAATTTCACCATATGTACCTTAATTTTTGTACCCCTTATGTATGAGTGGCTCAGTATATAGCTAGAAGAGAAAGTGTGTCAATAAACCTATCACTCAAGTCGGGAATACAAAACTTGTCCAAAGAGCAGACTCTTGTAGTCCTTGTCTCTTTAACGAGGCCAGCTAACCATCCAGTGGCTCAGTGGAAGGTCACTGGACCAGATATTAGATGAAGTTTACTGCCTTTGCTGATCTTCTAAAACACAGAAATTAAAAAAAAAAAAATGTACATATCATACATGCACACAATATGTTTTGATCAAATCCACTCCTTCTTCTCTTGCCTCTAGTTCCTTCCTATCCCCCCATCACTTTCTCCCAACTTTCTGCTTTTTGTTGTTGTTGTTGTTGAAAATTAGGTCTGCTTGGTGTTACCTGTGTGTGCATGGCACCCTCTTCAGGGCCACATCCCTGAAGAAAACTGACTCTTCAACCCCAACCTGCCATCACTTGCCAATAGCTTCTCAGCTAGGGCGTGGGACTTAAGGAGCTCTGTTCCCCCATTCATGCTGGTATTTCAGTTGACCCAGCCTTGTGCAGGCCTTATGCACGGGGTCACAGCACTGAGCTCATGTGGGCAACATCCTTCTCATGTCCAGAAAGTACTGTTTCATGGTTGTGGCCACACTACTGGCCAGATACTCCTTTTTGTTTATTTTTTTATTTGTTTGTTTTGTTCTTTTGAGACAGCATTCCTATAGTCTTGGCTATACTGGAACTTGCTATGAAGACCAGACTAGCCTTGAACTCACAGGGATCTGTCTCTGCCTTTGCCTCTGCCTCTCCAGTGCTGGGGTTAAAGGTGTGTGCCACCACACCCAGCCAGCCCAAGTACTTTAAAAACTGTGGCAAATATTAAAGTTGCTGCTGCTCAGTACGAAGAGGTATGGAAGGAAGATCTTGGGGCAGAAAGCACTGTTGAAGGTCCCTGGTAGTATCCATTTACTAAATGTTGTAAGTGGAATAGCTGATTATCACTCTGGTTCCATTATCCCATCTGTTTCTTTAAACATGGCAGAATGGGAGAGTTAATCAGGGTGAACTGACCACAGGGAGTCCACCCTTCATCAGGATTCTACCCAGATCAGTTGATGCAGCTTGGAACTCCTCCTGACTGCCTGTCATTAAGCATCACATGGAAGGGTAGGGAAGGGGGAAATGAAAGGGTCTCAGACTGCATGTTTCCCGTCTCAATCTCTTCTTGGTCAGACATCTCCGTCATTTCCTTTTTGCTGTTAACGGCACTGTTCCCTGACCTCTTCCCCTGATGGATATTATTCTGAATTCATTTATGTCTAAACAAGCGGTTTAGTACAACGTTGGCTGTCTGCAAATTTTTTTTTCTCATATATCTCACTGAATTGTCATAAGAACTCAAGGTAGCAGGTGGTGAGGAAACTGTGGCTCTGATACATGAGGTCACTTGCCTAAGGTCATATATCCAGTGCATGGAGAGAAGGACTGTAATCAAGGACTGCCCAGCTCCAGAGTTCATCAGCTCAAATGCTCCACCCATCACGTAAATGATTGATCCAAATGATGGACTCTACAAAGATTTCCCATGATTCACCCACAGAACCTGGTAACCCATTCCTCTCTCCTTTCACCTGCCTTATGCTTTAGTTGGATTTGTGCCCAGGGAACAATTCATGACTCTTACCCAAAGACTTGAACACTGTGGTCTTCTCACAGTGTGCCGGCTTCACCCCGGACACCACTTCTCCAAGCTCAGCAAAGATGTCAGCCTGTGAAACAAATACATGCTAACTGGAGCTTGAAACCACCATCTCATGCATGGCCAGCTCCTGAAGCCAGTAAAGGAATCCCCGAATAGAGGTATAAATTTGATTTATTTATATAAAGAGAATAAAAGTTATTCTTTTTTTTTCTTTTTTTTTAAAGGACCATCTATGAACTAAAAGATGTTAGGAAGTAGATGCCCTCTGATATCCTTTGGGAAAAGCAACTGTGTTTTTGATGCCATGGACACAGAGATCATTGTGTCTGGGTGCCTGCCTGCCTGCCAGGACCCCGTCTGTGAAGAAATTGGTGTGCTATTATCTGACCGTGCAATTTGGCAGCCTCTGCTTGCTTCTGTAACCTGATTGTAAGTGGGGATAGGCATCCAGGGGACACCTAGTCTTATTAAGGTTCCCGGGTTGCAACAGACTTCCCTTCCCACTACCTTACAGCATGGCAAACCAGAAAAAAATTAATTCTTTTTCCAGGCAGAAGGACAAGAAGACACATGTCATAGCCATATGGCTATGTTTTTCTGGACTGGGATTTTAAAATGTTGCAAGATCTTTAAGAATGGCCTCCTTACTAGGAGGTAAGGTGATCAAGGTCCAGATGGGAAGGCAGTGGAAACCCTGGGAACCAAGCCAGGGCCGGTCAGTGGTTCTGCTGATGAAAGGCTCACCCCTGACAACAGAACGTCTCCTGACTCCTTCAGGGCAGCCTCCCGGGAGTCCACGTAGAGCACAGCTTGCTTCATGAGCTCATCATCCAGTTCTCTCCAGTCAGGCCTGCTGGCTCCAACAGCTACAAGGCAACAAAAGAGACTCTGAGCCCAGGAAATCCTAGGGCACATTAGTAGAAAGAGGTAGGCAGTGGACGAGCAGAGAAATTTAGACCCAAATGCCTTCTCATTTTCCATACCAAGCTTTCCCCAATAAGGAAGACAGAGTACTTGTTAAAAAAAAATGCCTACTGTTTTTCCATTTTCTTCTAAAGAGTATTTGCATGTGTATGTGCAGGTGTATCTGGAGATCAGAGGGTAAGGGTGTTTGTTGTTCCTCAAGATGGCTGTCTACTTTGTTCTGTGAGACAGAGCCCCTCCCTGGGACACAAAGCTTGCTGCCGAGGCTCAGCTGGCTAGTGGGCCCCGACTGTTCCATCTCCACCTTCCTAGTGTTGGGGTTGCGAGTGCACACCTTCATGTCTGGGGATTAACTCAGGCTGGAGTTATAGGCAGTGTGAGCCACCTGGCATGGATGGAATGAGCAGAACTGGTGTCCTCTGCAAGAGCAGTGCACAGTCTTGACCTCTGAGCCATCTTGCCAGCCCAGCATCCACCTATACAGTAAATACTGTCTGTGCTGTATTTTCCATATATGCTCTTTCTGTATCTCACATTCTCCTCAGTGTCTGATTCCATTCACAGAGGCACACATTGAAAATGAGGAGAGAGGGGCCCACTCAAGTCATCAGTGAATCTGGGTCAGAGATGACCCCAGGCTTTCACTAAGGGTCTCTTCTTACTGGGAGTGACAGCCAATTGCAGAAACCACACACACACACACACACACACACACACACACACACTGCTCCTTATCTTTGGTTGGCTTGCTCCTCAGTCATTCCTGCTCCTCACCTGAAACTGCTTTTTTTTTTTCTCATCATGAGAAAGAGTGCCATGTTAAGGCCATGAAGAAGCCACACTATGAAGACAGTTGGGAGGTCTGTAACTAGCTCAGTGGCACAGCACCTGCCCTGCATATGAGCCCCTAAACTCAATCCCAATACTGCCAGGAGGGGGAGCAAAAGGAAACGTGGGCTTGAGATTGCCTTGGCACAAAGAACACTGGTGATGGGGGGGGGGGGGAATTCCTTGTGGGTGAAGCACATGTCATGCAAACGTGACCACCTGAATCTCCAGAATCTGCAGAGAGCTGGATGCCATAGCACACATCCTAATCCCATCTCTAGGTGAGATGGGAGGGGGAACAGAAGCAGGAGAACCCCTGGAACCACTTGGGCCAGAGAGCCTGTAGAACACACAGGTAAACAACAAGCCATGCTGTCTCAAACAAAGTGCGAGCCAGAGCCCATAGCTGAGTTTGTCCTCTGACTTCCATATGTGTGTGTGGTGGCATGCAGAGGCGCGCACACACATTTTTAAAAGAAGAGCAGGAAGAGGAGGATAAGGAGAATGAAGAGGAGAAGAGGGAGGAGGAGGAAAAAAAAGAAACACAAATACCGCACAAGCCACAACTGACGATTAGGCCTTGATCATTGACCTTGTCCCTCTGCAGAGACTGGAGCGATGATTCCAATATATCACGCCTTCTGCTACAAGGACACAGGATAATGCACAGGCTGCAACCAAATGCCTTGCCTGCAAAGCCAGGAAGAAATGAACAGGAACAAAGCCAACAGAGGGACTGGAAATGTCGCAGTCCTGGGCACACAGAAGAGGGTGTGTACTTCTCCAGGGGACAGTCACCGTCCAGCTCCAGCTAACGGCTGCTATACATGAGTGGTATCCACTGTTATCAGACTGCCCTCCATTCCTACTCTTTATGAAGAGGAGCAGAAAATCTATTTGCATAAGATATTTCTTGATTTCTCTATGGTCCAAACAAAGCAGTCTGCTGGCTGGGGCCAGCCCCAGGGTAGCTAGCTAGTCTTTGAAAAATACTATAAAGTTCAGTCCAAATACAAGGCAGCATTTATGTGCCTTCTTACAATGCTACCCACCTCTTCTCACGTTCTGTTTCCTGTTGTTCTGAGCTCTGATTTCCAGGGAGCAGTTTAATTATGCTCATTTTGAAGGCTGTTGGTATGGGATTCTATAGAACAAAAGCACTCACTAATGAAGCTTGTAAATGAATCATTAGGTGGCGGGGAAAAGCCTCCAGTTTCTGGGGTGACCCCATCCCCTGCTTTTTTACAGACAGCCGGTGTCTAGAGCAGTATGAATTCTCAAAGGGCCATGTGAGGCCACTCAGGCAGATGCAAGTGTACCAAACAGCAAGTCAGCAGTCAGAATTTGGCCTTGCTTCAGTGGGGATAGAACGTGTGAAGGTCTTGGAGGACTCACTGATGGGATGAATGGAAGTGGGGACAGGATCAAGGAAGTGTGATGTGGTGTGTGTGTGTTTTGGGGAGAGTCAGGCCTGCCCTTTAGCAGTGCTGTGAACAAGTAAAACCTGTCCCTGGACCACTATTAATAAAGCATATATGAGGCTCTGTGAACACATAAAATAACTTTGTCCTAGGTCAAGGGAACACAAAAGAAGCATCTTGATGCCACACCAGGCCATCTTTTTGTAGAAATATATAGAGATAGATAGATAGACAGATAGACAGACAGATACATAGACAGACAGATAGATTAGATAGATAGATAGATAGATAGATAGATAGATAGATAGATAGATAGATAGATAGATAGATAGATAGATGATAGATAGTCAGAGAATGAATTTGAAGGATTCATTGTAGCTGGATTTGGGGATGGTGGGTCCATACAGCAAAGATGGTGGAAGATGCTTAGGAACTAACTGAGAGTTAGTTCCTCTGTACCCTATGTAAGGAATTGAGCCCTGCCACCACATGAGCCAGGAAGAGGACCCTTGAGCCTAGATGAGGTTATAGGCCAGTGAACATGCATTTCATCCTTCAGAGGCTATAGGCAGAGGACCAGCCCGGCCTTGAGCAGATTCTCAGGATGTTGTATTAAGTGTGAAAGACAAAACAGAAACCAAGTCAGTCAGCTGCGGCTTCAGTTCTGACCCCTGGAACATATTTCACCAAGAACTGTCCTTCTGGATCCAGACAGTTTTGATACCAAGAAGCACACCTCAAGCCACCTTTTACCTGCCAGCTCAGCGTCGTGACATCAGTTCCCTGAAGACTGAGACCTTCACTTCACTTTGGCCTCTTCCTCAAACTGTTGTGTTCACTCCCCCTATGGGCCCTTGCTCATAATCTTCAGTCTGCCTGGAGCATCCTCACTTCAGCTCAACATGACTTGCTGCTCTTCTTTATCATTTGGGTCCCAGCCTCAACTCATCTCCCCAGGCAGCCCTTCAGATAAGTGGAACAAAAGGATCTACCTCAACTTCCCCTTCTGCTTCCACTGCTCTTCCAGGCTCGACCAGTGTCCCGTTAGCGGCACAGGCTCCTCACAGACAGAAACTACCCACATCTTTACTTGTTTGGCTTATCTCCCATCACTAGAATGAAGCCAACCGGAAAGCCATGCCCTTGGATGCTTCACTTCCTGTGGTACCCCAGCAGCTCGAACAATGGCTGGCATGTGCTAAACATGCATGAATGAACACAGAATCTCTTGACTTGACTCCCGCCTCTCATCTGCCTGTTCGGAGTGCTCAGCTTCTGAGATGACATCACATTTGGAGCACTGCTACGATCCTCAATCCTCTCCTGTCTGTCTGTCTGTCTGTCTCTCCGGCAACTGGAAACCAGACTTCTTATTTGAACAGAGTGTTAAATACTGCTCAAGAGCCCAGGCTCCAAGGACAGCCTACTTCAGTTCAAACCCAACTCTTCCCCCAAGAGTTTCTGACTCTTGAAAATTACTCAGTCTCTCCTTGTCTTGGTTTACTCACCTATAAAACAAAGGTCATGATAATTATTGTTTCCTATCTCATAAGGTCGCTGTAAGGATAAAGTGACTGTATCTAACATATATACATTATACATATAATATATATTATAAATATATTATATTACATATACATTATATAAAATATATTACACGTATAATATATATATATATATATGTATAGATACATATATATCCTAGTTGAGGGTGTTGGGAAGATAGATTACGCAGTAAAGTACTTGCTGCTGAGTTATGTCCCCAGCACCCATGTAAAAAATGTAGCCATGGTCATGCATATCTGTGACTCTGTGGAGTGGGGGGCCCCAGACAGAAATAGGAGCTCCCTGGAGTTTTTGGCCAGCCAGTCTAGCACACGCACACACGACAGCACCTACAATAGTTAATATCTCTTGCTATCACCTCTAAGGTTACGTGAAGGTCTTCAGAGGCCCCAAGCGCCTTTATGTTTAGAATATCCTCCCACCCCGACTTCCTGGTCGCTTGTATTAAAAGCATGCACACAGCACCTTAAATCCTTTTATGCTGTAAGCACTTTTGGAAACTGTTTATGGCTCTGTTCGCTAAGAACAAACAATTCAGGCTAGAGTGGTGGCTTGGACTTGTCCTGCAAATCTTGGGAGGCCCAGGAGGGAGAATTACAAGTTCAAGGGCCACACAGAGAAGCGTTGTCTCAAACTATCAAGTCAAACAAACCAGAATGAATTTTATCCCATTTAAGAATGAAGCTGCAGCTGACCGTTTGTCACATGTGGCAACGTCACATGGCACAGGACATGAATCGGTGCACTGCTCACCAGCTTTACACTTCATTTCCTTTTCACATTTTGAGACACAGTTTTTCAGGACCACCTCATCCTCCCCTTGCCTTTGGGTTTTTGTTTTTGTTTTGAGACAGGTTCTCTGTAAGAAGCCCAGGCTAGCTCCAACCCTCCATCTTCCTGCCTACGCTTCTTGAGTTGTGTAGGCTCATCTGTTTCTGAGACCCTTAAAAAGCAGGTGTAGACGGGAGTGGGGATACACCCCTATAATCTAAGCACTCAGGAGGCTGAGGCAGGAGGGTATTAAGTTTAAAGCTAGCCAGGGTGTATGGCAAGAGTCTGAGTCAAAACAAAATCAAAATCAAAAACAAACAACAACAACAACAACAACAAAATCATGTGGCGTTCTATATGATGGAGAAAGCACCTTTACAAATGGACTCTGGATCCAATCTGGGAACATGAAGCCTCTCTACTTACCATTGATGTGAGCCCCAGGCTTCACCCATTCACCAAACAAAATGGGCTCCGTTGCCATGGTGACTGTGATGATGACATCAGCACCCGTCACGGCCTCCTGCACCGACGAACAGACCCGAACATCTCCTTGCACTGTGTTTGCAAACTTCTCAGCATTTTCCCTGGTGCGGTTCCATATTCTCACCTTAGAGTGGGTAACAAAAGGGTCACTGGTGTATTTCCTCACTGCTTACGCCACACAAACCCACACTGCTCCAAGATGGTGACAACAGCGTCTTTAAAGTATGGATATTTGATCAAGGACGCAGCATTCATTGGAACAGATATCTGCTCAGACAAACAAAATGGCCCTCCCACCCCCCTTTTTTAAAGAAGGTTGTAGACGCTTTCCAGTTTAAGGCCAGGACACAGCCCCGATGGCTTAATGATTACAGAGAAGGCCCCAGAGCCATGCAGGCTTGGCACCTTTCCTTTGCTTTGTATTATTCCTGCCGTGATTTTCCATCATTCAGCCTCAGTTTCCACGGCTGTGAAGGGGGCAAAGAGGGTGGGGAACTTGGCCTATGTTTGAAGCCCCGTGTCAGAGTTGTAGCAGATACAAGATTCATGAGAGGAGTGCTGTGGCACGGAAGAGCTTGATCAATGAAGTGTAAGGAAGGACAGAAAAGCAAATGGTTTTTAGTCGACTGGTGTGGCAGATAGAGCCCATCCTGACTGGTGGAAGCCTCAGTCAGGATCCCGGAAGGTGCTGGGGTGGAGGTAGATGGGTGTTGTCTATCGACGGCTGAGCTATTGTGAGTTGACTGACCAGTTCCAGTGTCTGGGTCCGAGGCTGCTGGACTTCGACTAAACACAAGGCCCAAAGGCTCTCTCATCAAGAAATACGGTGACTAGAGAAATGAACGTTACACAAAGTCCATCAAGCAGTGTACCCAGTAATACGTCACTGGGTAGCTGTGTCATCTTTCCTGACAGAAAACTGAGCAAACGTGCAAAATTTAGATAATCTGGAATAGTGATGTTAGAACTGTCCACGAATATACTGCTGTGCACAGCCAACATGGTTAAAGCTCATGAAAGCCGTTAAGACACAGGTGAGAAAAGCCCAGAAACTACTTGCTTTTCTTAAAAAAAGAAACAGATAGATGGCTAGATTTTTTTCTTCTTCATAGTCTATATTTCTCAAGATAGCAGTGTTATTTTTAATATAAAAATGCATGCTTTCCATTGGCTTCACCTCTCTCACAGGCATACATTAAAATGGAAAAAAAAAATCATAGAACATTTCCAGTGAGACAAGGGCCACGGCAGGGAGAGGTGGCAGGGTCTGCTGATGGCAGTGGACAAAGGCTGTGTTCTCTGTTCACAAGGTCTCAGCCCTGATTCTGGATCCACAACCCTAAAGACTTGAAGAGTCCCAGAGTCTTTAAAGAGAAACACAGGAAGGGGCTGGAAGGGCAGCTGCCCTTTGATACTCAAGGAGTGTGTCACAGAATCACTTCGGTGGCATCCCCAGGAGTGTGTCCCGGGAACCATGAGACTGAAAACAGGTGGCCAGCCCTCCACAGAAATTCTGGGGACGTCATAGAGGGAAGGAAGTTCTGTGCCAGATGCAGCCCCGCTGTTTAGCCTGCCTGTCTCCCTGCTCCCCCTCCGCCACTCCCGTCACTCACCTCCTTGAAAGAGAACTGTTCCGTGAAGATCTCGTAATGGCTGTACGCCTGGACCCCAGCCCCGAGGATGCACAGCACATCACTGCCTGGGGGTTTCAAAAACTGAGAGGGACATGGTGGCAAAGGTCAGTGTTTTCAGGGGGCCAGGAAGCTTCAGCAACCCTCAGGAGCCGGTGAGGATCATGGAGATGTCACTTTGTTTCTATTTGCCCTCTGTAGAGAGGGGCAGAAAGGAAGCAGCCTTCACTGAGCACCTACTGTGTGCCAGCATTTAACTCTCATGATCTCACTTGGACTGGATAACACCCCTCCCTATGTGATGGACGCCCCTCTCGGTTCTGCGTGTGTGTGTTCGTGTGCACATGCGTGCGTGCGTGCGTGCGTGTGTGTGTGTGTGTGTATGTGTGTGTGTGTACATGTGTACCTTCCTGTGGAAGATAGTGGTCCACTAGGTGTTGTTCCTCAGGAGCCAGTTGCCTTCTGAACAATCTCAACCCCTGATCTGCCAATGCCAACTCCCCCCTGCTCCACGACACCTCTGTTCTGCCTACGAAAACCAGCATCCCAAGCCCTCAGCAGTCTTCAACTAATGAAAAAAAAAAAAAAAATCCAGGTTCCAATATTTCCCACAGATCCCCGTTTTCCTCTATTTTGTCTTTCGGGAGGTGGTTTCATCACATGGTTCAGGCTGTCCTACAACTCGTGGCGATCCTCCTGCCTCAGCCACAAGTGCTGGGATTACAGGTGTGCACCATCCTCCCAGCTTGCTGCCACATTCTAAACTCCCCCACCTTTCTCAGGGGGTGCCTCCACAGCCTCCACAGCTCTGGGAGCCTCACCAGCACTACCTGCTTGCCCATCTGCAGTGTGGCCCTCCAGCATTCCACTCACTGATTTCAGTCCTCTCTCAAATGTCAGGGAGGTCATTTCTGAATCATCCGAAATGTCATCTCTTTAGTCAGAAAGAGCCACGTATACCTGTAGACCTGGCTATGCAGGAGACTGAGGCAAAGGAACCATTTGAGACCAAATATCTAAGTCCAGCCTGGGCAATATGGTGAGACCCCATTCCAAAAAAAAAAAAAAAAAAAAAAAAAAATCACTTGCACTCCAATATTTTTTCATTTTGCTTCGTTTCATTTTTAAATATATAATGGGGGTATTGAAGGATGTTATTTTTTTTCCAGCAAACTCTAAACAGACTACCAATTATTTACTAATTAATAAACAATTGTAAAATAGTTAAATGTGTAGTAACATTTATTTAAAAACTAGTACATGATACATTAAAGAGCCACTTAATTATTTAACAAAATAAAGTGATTTTAAAACCATATTCTAGGTTTCATTTATGTGTATTTGCGTAGATGTTCACGTATACACGTGTGTGTGTGTGCGCACAGGCCAGATGCTGACATCTGGTATCTCTCTCTGTATCACTTTCCACTCTGTTTTTGAGACAGGAAGGTTGAGAATTGTGCATAGGAGGTATTTGGAATCACGTGGCACATAGTCAATAATTTTTGTGTTCACTCACTAACTCCTGTTTGGTATGTGGCGTTCCATCTGTGAACAGAGGCAACCCAAGACAAGCTCCGCATTCTTCCCCTCTCCGGATCTAATCTTGCTAGCCCAGCTTAGCCACCCGTCTTACCTTCGTGGCGATGGCAGACACGGCTGCTGTTCTCTTTGCAGTTATGACATTTCCATCCATGACCTGGGGGGAAGGAGAGACAGTGAGGAAGGTCACCCTCCTAGGCCTGAAACTCGGAGAGGCAGCTCTGTGTAGACAGCACAGCGAGTGTGGGGCTTAGGGTCCCAGTCAGAGCTGATTCTTCCACCTGAGACCTGTGCAGAGGGGACCGAGAGCTTTAAGTGCAGCGACACATAGGGAGGCCCCTGCATACACTGGCCACGCAAGCATCACCCCACTCTTTCTCCCTTGCCCTGGGATTCTCAGATCCCCAAGATTCACCTGAGGTTTCAGGTGAAACCTCAGGGATATGATTGTCCTTCACATCTCAGGAGCTTTGGAAAGACACTATCCCCAGACACCACCTTGAGAATGACTCAGGCTGACTCTCTGGCTGGGGGGTATGCGGTTCAGTGGTCAAGGTCTTAGGACCCATTCCTGGTCCAAAGGAAAACCAAGGAAATGGCATCCCTAGGGGTGGGACCAACGCCATCCTTGGCTTCCGAGCCTCCTAGGAGGCTCTGATGCCCAGGGAAGACTGAGCCTTTCACTCATCTCAGCTGGCACTCAAAAGGCAAGTGTTAGTATTTGTTCTTTTTCTCCTTTAACCGGGGAGAAGAAGCCGAGTCCTGTATCTACAGAGCAGTCAGCAAAGCCCCAAAGCCCCACCATGTGGTGTGAAGGGCCAAGGCTCCGGAAGTGGCTCCGGAAGTAGGGATTCATTGTCTCAGGCAGCATAGATGCTACAGCCACAGGTTGAGAAGAGCTAGATACTCAGCTCTAGGAGGGGTAACAGACAGCTGGGTTGCTTAGGGACTCAGACTCTCAGAGGAGAAGGAAAAAGGGGGTGGGAGTCTGAGAGCCAGCCTGGAGAACTCCAAGAGCTAAGAGAATCCACACCAGTGTCAATCAAGTGGACCTAGGAGGGATTGCCACTTACGAGCTGTATGACCTCAAGCCAAGGGTTTCAGGCTATTAAACCCACGGCTCGAGGAGCTCCACAAAAAGTAAAGGGGCAGCTCCCTGGCAGGCTGAGGCAGGAGGATCATGTGTGTGAGTCTGGCTTGGGACACATAACAAATAGATAAGGCAGTAGAACACGGTCTAGAACTGGATACACCACTGGCTTAGACTCAAGCGGTTGGAGGTCCAGCCTTGCTTCTCATTAGGGGCTAAGCCGAGCACTGCTCCTGCAATGACTCACTCCTCGTCTTTGAAGTGGGGGTAAAATGTTATGTACTTCCTGGGTGCTTTTAATTATATAGGTAATGTGCTTAGAACACCCCCCCACACACACACACACGATCACCCCATACCTGTGAGCTACTTACTGCTCTTCTTTATCATTGCTAGAATGATAAAGACAGATGTCGGGAAGACACCTACAGGTTAGTGTGTCTTCTGCTTGACACGGGGAGGGATTGAATAAACGCTTCCTCAGCCGCTGCTTTAGCTCAGGCTGAGCATTTGGTGTATCTATCTGAGTGCGTGGCCAGCGTGAAAGCACGAATAAGGGGATGGCTGTTTCCACAGCCACATGCTTGCAGCCGCGGTAGGCACAAGCAGTTCCTAGAAACAGACGCCAGCGCAGATCACCTTTGCTGCCTTGTGTCTGGCCACTTGCAATTGTATGTTACTTCTCACTAGCTTCTAGGCTTAATTCTGCGCCCAAGGGACACGCTGTATTCCAGGGGGACTCGCTCTACCCCAGAGGAGAAGAGACTTGCTCACCGCCAGCAGGGAGCCATTGCTGGGCTCAAAGAGGAGCACTGAAGCCTGATGGGAGGGGACAGAGGACGTGTTGCTGTGACCCTCGTAGAAGGTGACTAACTTGGTGGTGAGCGCATCCTCGGCTGCACTGTAGGCTGGCATGACTCCCAGGAAGCTGAGAGAGAGAGAAAGAGAGGGAGAAAGCAGCTTCAACCCCTTCCGGTCAGTGCTCAGCGTTCTGTGGAGTCCCATTCACCGTCCTCCATGACTGCACCCCTGGCACGCGACTCCCCGCGCCCTCATTCCTCTGCCCTTCTTCCCTTCCCTGGGGCAGGACTCATGGCCTGGCTCTGGACCAGAAAGCCATCACAGCCCTGCCACTTCTCAGCTGTGTAAGCTTCAGTAAATCACTTTACCCCTCTCAGTTTTCAACCTGCAGGGCGACAGCCTCCGTGTGCCCCTTGCCAAGGACGGCGGGTTGAATTACAGCAGGTGGCACCTCTAAAGCGCCCGGTGGGTAGTGCCCCTTAAGCGGTAGCTGTTGTTAGCAGAGATCAGTCAAGCCCTCTCCTCCCTTCTCCCACTGCTTCCCTTGGCGTTCTTTTGCTTCCTCTTTCTCCCCTCTCCCTCTGGTCCTTCCCTCACTCACCCTCGGTGCTTGGCCACGGGCACCACGGTGCGCACCGGCTGCATGACCCCTCCGTCGGGGCCTCTGGAGAAGTTGGCCAGAGCGGCCTCCAGGGGTGGGATGAGGAGGCTGGAGCTGCGGAGGTGGTCCTGCACCTCGGCTGCGCTCAGGAACGCTGGCGCTCGCCTCATCTCGCTGCCTGCCTTCGAACCCCGGGCCCTGCACTCCACCTTCCCGGAGCGAACCCTAAATGAGAGCACTGCCTGCGCTGCAGGGCTGGGCGGGACTCCCGGGGCGGAGCATCGAAGCCCCGCCCCTCGGGGTCCCGCCCCGCCCCCGCCCCCGCCCCCCACCCCAACTCCTAGGATTCCAGCGCACTTCATCCCAGATTGGAATCAAGGCGGCAGGCTGGGAGTGCTAATTCTTGAGTCTACTGTTCCCCTTCCTGTAATTAGCCGTCTCCACGTCCCTGAGCAGGTGTGTGTGTGTGTGTGTGTGTGTGTGTGTGTGTGTGTGTGTGTGTGTGTGTGTGTGTGTGTAGAGGACTTTGGGGTTCCACCTTCGCCCCTCCACTGGGGCTGGTGTTGTGAGAAAGACAAGAGAGACAACAGGGCTCTCTCGGGGCTCTAGTGAAAAGGGCTTGGAGGGTTATGTCACACTTTTAATTCCATCTCCTGGCGTTTCTTCTGTCCCCAATCTCCCTCCCACACCACCCCTAGTTCCCAGCCGTTGTGTTCAGCGGACAGTTGACTCAGGTTAAACAAAACGACCTTCACCTTGAAGTCTCAGACAAGGGTAGTCACCTCAGTCACATAAAGAACCAAAATGCAGCTTGTTCGCCACCCCCCCCCCCAGGAGTTTATATTACATGTGAAGAACAGACAATACACATAAAATGAAACCAGCCACAGCAGCGACACCTAACCCTCCACCCTGGGTGGCACAGTGTCATTTAGCCCTTGACCAGGGGTGGAGAAAGCGCTTTTGGGAATCCAAGGAAAAGAGAGACTATTTTGACCAAAGAGCGGCAAGGTGTCAGGAAGGAGGAAAGAAAACTAGGGCTTGAAATAATAATAGCGGTAACAGCTTATTCCATTTGACTACAGCAACAGCCACAGAGGTGCGTGGATGCTGAGGTTAGAATTGCTATTTTAGGCTCTGGGATCTGTCCAAGGTCATCCAGCAACTCAGTAGCAGTTAGGTTTCATTTGTGTGTGTGTGTGTGTGTGTGTGTGTGTGTGTGTGTGTGTGTGTGTTACATGTGTGGAGGCCAGAAGAGGGCAATAGCTCTCCTGGAACTGGAGGTTACAGGTATAAGCCATATGGGTGCTATGATCTGAACCCAGGTCCTCTGGGAGAGCGGGGACCTCTCTCCTGGCCCTTGTTTTGTTGAGAAGTGTCTCTCCTAGGCCAGATGGGGTTCAAAATGCCTATGTAGTCAGAGCTGGCCTTGAACTCCCAATGCTCCAGCCTCTGCTTCCCAAGTGCTAGGACAGGAGGTGTACAGCGCCAGAGCCAGCTTAAATTCTTATGTTAAAAAATACAACTATTACTGAGTATAGTAACGGCTTAAGAAAAGGCTATTCCTAAACTCACTAGTAATGTAGGCAAAGCTGCTGTGTCTCACACTTGCCCTCCCCTAAGGCCCTAAGGCCTGGTCCACTCGCCCCTCCCTAGACTGCTGCCAACACACTAAAAGTGACAGCAGGGCAGAGCGGTCCCCAAGCTGCACAAATATTGACTCAACGAAATTTATGGGACACACTCAGTAACTAAGTTAACGCTCAAGAGAAATATTCAAAACAAACAAAAGCAAAGGAGAACAACAGTGGGCAAAATATAGCGGCGTTTCTCTTTTGCTTTGGACTGCAAGACAACTACTTAAATATATATATATATATTTATATATATATATTTTTTTTACTTGAAAAAGATTGAAAATATTGTATGAAAGTTTTTATCTGGACGCCTCAACCGTCTTGCTGGCTTTGCTAGAGTCTGGCCTCTCTGGTCCTGGAGGAGCGAGCGCGCGAGCGGAACTCGGCGGCGTGGAAAAGGCTCCCGGGCGCTGGCGTGGGCGGCACCAAGGTGGCTCTGTCCAGCGCGCGCCCCCGTTGCCATCACGCGCCCCGGTCCAGACTCATCTGCGCCGCCGGGCGGTTGGATGGAGCGTTGGGAGAGGGGCGGTGCTCGGGCGACGCGCGCCCCCTCGTGGCCGTGGTGGTGGCTGTTGTGGAGTCGGAGAGGTGTGTGTCACAGACCAGACCGGTTGGCTTTGATGCTGACCCCAGGACTCCAGTGTGGGCCCTGCACCCCACCCCCACCCTAGGGACAGAGGAACTGTGTGTGTGTTTTGCCAGCCGAAAGGAGAGGGGTTATTGTCTAGGCCAGTGGTTCTCAACCTTCCTAATGCTGCGACCCTTTAATACAGTTCCTCATGCTGTGGTGATCCCCAGCCATAAAATTTATTTTCGCTGCCACTGAATAACTGTAATTTTGCTACTGTTATGAATCATAATGTAAAGATCTGTGTTTTTTCAGTGGTCTTAGGTGACCCCTGTGAGAGGGTCCTTGAGAACTGCTAAAGAGTTAAAGAGTCTGGGCTGTGCGTGCTGAGGAGACGACGCCACACCATGTCCATCTGCAAGGAGACTGAAGCGGGACACTAAGGGCCGAAGTCCGCAGTGCTGGGTCTTTGAAACAGCCTGGGGCTGACAGGGCTTTGCTGCGGGTGTTGACTGCGGTTCACTAGAGGAGGCTGTGCTGGGGACTTCCTTAGCAAGAGGCGGCGTGCCGAGCATATGTGTGTAAGTAAGCCACGCATTCCGGAGGCGGAGGCAGGAGAATAGCAAGTTTGAGGGCAAACAGGCTACAACGTGAGACCCTGTCTCAAAAAGCAAATGGCAGAAAAGGGCTTTTGCCCTGAGGCGTTCTTGGGAATAGTTTTATGATAGGCACGCCTGCAATGCTTTTCCCCTCAAACCCCTTGACCCTTGGTTCGGCTGTTGGTTTATGACCCCCTTCCCTCCCCTTCTTTCCCTTCCTCTCCCCTCTCTCGCTGCGTTATTATTATTATTATTATTATTATTATTATTGATTGCTTTAGACAGGCCTTGCTGACGGTTAGACCTTATATCACTACGTAGCCCAAGCCGTCCTCTCGCCCGAGCCTCCCTGTTTCTGGGATTAGCGGCAGGGTGCCATCCACCTATGATATGGACAGTTTTCACAGTTTAGGGGATACGGGGACAGAATTTTGGGATCCGGGATCAGCTTTTGTCTTAAGCCGACTTGTGGCCAGTTGCTTAAAGTTCTGTGTCTCATCCGTAATTAGAAGTCATTCCTCATTAATCTCCTGGTTCCATTTATTCAAAACATTGCAGTAGCGCACAACAGAAGTCTAGCCATATTTTTGAGTGCCCTGTACCACCCTCACATTTCATCACTCCCAAAGTAAGCCCTGCCTACCCGCCTCATGTCCCTGGCAACTGCTGCTCTTGTGTGTGTGTGTGTGTGTGTGTGTGTGTGTGTGTGTGTTGATGAATGGAGTCTGGATCTTTCATATGAGTGGAACCATACATATTTTGCTTCGCATGTTGTTTCAAGGTTATTGCCTGTTGTAACACACCATTCCTTACATGGGCAAATGAGAATCCGTGGTGGGGAGTTACCATGTCGTGTGTAATCGTTCATCAGTTGAAGGGGCTTCGGGACTGGGACAACAGTGTGAACATTTGTGTATGATGTTTTGTTTCACATGTTTATTTAATGTGTGTGTGCTCCTGTGTGGAGTTGCCAGAGGACAACGGTGGGAGTCAGTCCTCTTCTTCCGCCGTGTGGCTTCCGCCAGGGCTCACCCAACCTTGAGAGCAAGCACTCTCAACCGCTAAGCCTCACTGGTCCCGTACACTTGCAGGGGGTGGGGGACAGGAAGGATGGAGCGTGGGTATATTTCTGTTTTCCAGGAGTGCAACTGAAGGAGCAAATGGAAACTGGACATTTGGCTTTTTGAGAGGCGAGCTGTCTGTCAATCCACTTTCCAATATGGCTGCCCCCTTCACCACCAATGGGCAAAGGTTCCAGTTTTCTACCTTCTTGGCACATGTTATTTTCTTTCAACACAGAATGTTAAGTGACGCTGAGGCCTACTGGGCTTCTAATTTTCTTTTCTTTTTTTTTTTTCAATGAGTAATAAGGTGAGGATCTTTAAATGCGGTCATCGGCTACCCATAGCATTTCTTTGTAGAAATGTTATTTAGTCCTCAATGTATATTTAGGACTCTGTGCCCCTTATTTAGTTGGTTTGTCTTCTGTTGTGTTGTGTGGGCTACTCTCTCTGTTCAGGGTATGGTTTGGCCATGCTTCCTCCTACCCTCTATCCCAGAGTGCATTGTGAACTGATGAGCTGAGCTCCATTCGTTCTCAGAGTCTGTGCCTCCACATCGTGTCGCTGACCGTTTCGTGAACGGCACAAGTTTCAGACCCAGTTTCACGCCTTTGCACTAGGATTGATAGTTAAGCACGTTTGCTGGAAATCACGTTCTTCCCACTGTGAGTGAGCCAGCGTGACGTCCGCCAACCATGGCGCCCGGAGCGTTTCCCTACCCTGCGCCTGTGCTTTTCTCAGTTTCGTCATGGCTGATGATTGCCGTTCTGCAGACAGTGCTGTTACCGGGAAGCACGGGGGCTGCCAATCTGATTCCTTCACCAAACGGTTTGTCTAGTCGGTGTTGCTTAGAATTTCATATGAATTTTAGGACCCGCCTGTACACGACAATAGAATTTTGCAGTGAAGACTAACCAGTGGGTCTTCCAGTCTGTGAACACAGGGGCCTCTTTTGCTTCTTTATGGCTTAGCTTTCTTTCTTTTTTAAAAGCCACATTTTATATATATATATATATATTTTGTGCCCAAATCTTATGCTTCCTTATCTTAACTTATTCTTAAGTATTTTACTTTCTGATGCTCTTGTAAATGGAATTGGATTTTTAAGATTGTTCATTATGTGCCTCCCTCTACTCCCCCACCCCCACCCTCACCCCACCCCCAGGTATGGCCAAAGAGATACTTCATTGACGGTGCTGTTTTTATATCAGTCAGGGACCTAGATTGATGCCTGGCTTAGTGGCCAAAGCTGTCTTATGTCTAGGACACATAAAAGATCAAGTCAAATCAAATCCAGGCAGCACAGCAGGGGAGGAGGGAGACAGACGAGACCCAAGGACCACCATGCCACCCATAGACCTGCCCGCTATTGTGCAAGGAGGCGGTAGACACCTGCTTGCCGCCCGCCACACAGCTGACAGAGGATGTCACCCAGGGGCCCACCAGCCGTGTGGCCAGCCTGCAGGGGTAGCCACCACGATGTGTGAGTAGGTGGTAGACAGAGGGGAGACAAAGAAAAGCAGCTTGAGCATTACAAAGAGAGATGGAACTGTAGACTTGAGGATGGAGAGAAGTAGCCTGTTATGAGTGGCCAGCCCTGCCACCTGGGGCCACGGTGAGGTCCCAGCCCGAGCTGCTTCGGAGTGCCATGTCTAGGACGGTGGCCACACAGTGTAGTGGCAGGTCAGTGTCAAGTTCTGTGGCTCAAATTATCACCAGAGAAAATGGGACATCCCTGGGCAGGGCAGCCCATGGAGACCACGTGCATGTCCAGGGGCTGTGCAGAGCTGGCCCTGTCCCTCACTGGCTGTGGTACTCTGGAAAGCTGGCCCCACCTCTCACAGGTGGCAGCACTCAGGAGGGCAGGCCCTGTGCCTCAGTCGGGCAACACAGTGGGGCTGGCCCTGATGGCAAAGGCATGGGTGAGCTGGCCCAGCCCCTTGCAGGCTTCAGCACTTGGGAGAGTAGGGGCCTGCGCCTTAGCTGGGCAGCACAGTGGAGTTGGCTTTGGAGCATGGGTGCTGGTGAGCTGGCCCCAAGGGCGTGACAGCAGGATTGCTGACCCTGCCTTTTGCCTATGGCATTGGGTGGCCTGGCTGGAGCGGAGCTGGAGAGCTCGCCTTAAGAGTGCAGATAAGGGAGAGATGATATTCGGATTCAGCTACCACTCAGTCCCAGATCCAGGACTCTGAGGTGGCCCACCCCAGAATCTGTGTCATCTGCGAATAGCTGGGACTTCTGAAAGGACCGGTCTTGCTGATCCAAACCCGTAGGACCTCCATGATACAGGGTAACAATGGGATAGCCAGGAGGGGCCTCCATGCAGATCCCAATATTGATGGTGTCACATAGCCAGAGGCCTCAAACCAGACCAATGGCTCTTTGCAATGAGCATTTGCAAGTGAAGATGTGTGGACAGAGGGACACACATCTTCACCGTGACATACTGCAGCTTCTATGATGAGATGCTCTCTATGCTTGTGTGTGTGTGTGTGTGTGTGTTTATTTTGGGGGGAAGTTGCAAGAGTAAAGGGTGGATATGAGGAGATGGGGAGATGAGCTGGACAGGGTTGCACGATATGAATGAAATTTACAAAGAATCAATAAAAAGTTTAAAATTTTTTTTCTACCACTCCCCAAAGATTGTTCATTACTAGTGTATAAAAATAAAGGTTCTTTGTTGTTGTTGTTGTTGATCTTGTTTCCGTTTCCTTCAGCTTGGCTGAGCAATATACACTTGACCTTGTACTTTCTTTCATGGGCTTAGTAGAGTTTTCCATATGTACTATAATGTGCAACATCTCTGAAAAAAGTAAAGTTTATTACTTTCCTTTACAATTTCAGTGACTTTGATTTTTCCCCTTCATCTCTATCTCCTTTCCTTTTTCCCCTCTTTATTTTTGTCTGGTTTCTTGCCCTGTTCTTTAACTCAGTTTGTTTTGCCCCGCTGCTCCAGTTAGCACTTCCATGCCTAGACTGAGTAGGAGAGGTGGTGCCGACACCTTTATCTTATTTCTAGCCCAGGGAGGTTGCTGTTCAGCCTTTCCCCGATGAATACGATGTGTCTGCCACGTGGAGGAACTACACGCCTGTTCCTCGTTCAAGTGTTCTTAGCCACTGCCTCTTCCGCTTCAGCTGAGATGATCACGGACGAGAGCGGAAGAGAGGCGATGTGTGCAGCAGTGGACTGACACCAGGAGAGCGCTGGGAAAGACCTCAGTTCTGGCTTCTGCTTTGCTGTTTTCCTAATCTTTGTTTCCTTAAAGATGTTTTATTTTTCTTTGTCATTATTTTCTGAAATCAAAATATAATTGTGTCATTCCCCTTCCCTTCCCTCTCCTTCCTCCATCATGCCTTCTGCCCTGGTCTCTCTTAAATTCTTGGCCTCTATTTCTTTAATTGCTATTTTATATGTGTGTACACATTCCTACATACACAAAGGTAATCTACTAAGTTTGTATAATAATGTTACATGTGTGTATGATTTTAGGGCTGAGCACTCTTGGTATTGGATAACCAACCTAACGCAGCTTAAGGGCTCTTCCCCAGGGGAAAAGTGTTTCTCCTGCTCTCAGCACTTTTATTTTATTTTTTTCTTTTCTTTCTCCATGTAGCCCTGGCTGTCCTGGGACTTGTTCTACAGACCAGGCTGGCTTTGAACTCACAGAGATCCTGGGATTAAAGGTGTGCAGCCCCACCATCCAGCCTCAGCAGCATTCTTTAGTTGCCTGCAGTCTAGGGTTAAACTTCATGAGCTTTGGTTGTTGTTTATAGCGGAGGCACAGTGAGATGGCCCCCTTCCATATCAGCTCATTTATAATTCCAAGTGTCGTCCTTGTTCAGATCTAGTTTCCTATCTGTTTGCTTATGTGTCTATACACACATTTCTTTAAGTTTATCTTTGGTTAGGTTTTCTCCAATTCTTGTATTTTTTTTTTTTTTTTTGTGTGTGTGTGTGTGTGTGTGTGTCTTCTTGAAGTTGACGCTTTGTGACTGGGCTATTTAATTTGGTTTAAAATATTCTTCAAGGTCCATCCACATGATAGCAAGTATCTGAGGTTCTTTTCTGTACAACCGTTCTTATTAGCCTCATGGGATTGCACACTCTCTCTTATTACCTCGAGTTATACCTGCCAGGGTGTTTGATTCTTGAAGATGAAAATGTTAGGAATTCTGGTGTTGGCTGTAGGACAATGTGATTGATACCCCTGAACCAAGCACATCCATACCGGTGAATTTTATGCTATCTATGTTTTTTTTTTTAAATCACTATTATAAAAATGTGATGAATAGTTCTCAGTATGCCCTTCATAGTAGCAGTTGACCCCAAGGGGGGGGTGGGTATGTAAGGTAAGTGCTAAAATTTCCCGACTTACAGATAAGTACCCTTGGGTTAATTATTTCTCTCAGAATCATATGCGTGCAGCTTGTTGAAGAGTTGAGATCTGACTTCAGATCCCAGGTTCACAGTTACCTGTGGCTGTGAGGAAAGGGGCATGATGGGAACTGACCTTAATATTTGCTGCAGAGCGTTGTATGAGTGGGCATTAGACAAACAGGTGCTTCGTTTGTGTGGCACACAGACGCTTCCCAAATACTGATGTTCTTACGTTTCTATTTCGTATCTTTGTGAAAATGGACCCGAGTTTGCTCATATTTACACCCCTATCCTCTAATGCTTTAATAAATTGTTATAAAGGTACAGACAGGTACCAATTTCAGAATTATTATTTTTCTTTTCTTTTTTTTTCCAGTTTTCGTTGATAAAGCAAAGGTGTGGAACAATGAAACAATAATATTTTTTTTGGATGACATTTAATATTTTGGCAGGTGACCTTAATTGTGTTTACAGTTTTATTTCTTAAGCACTGAGCTACCACCCTTTCTGGTAGAATGAATTCGTTGAAGCTGAGGCAATTTTCAGTCCTCCTGTGGAAAAATCTCCTTTTAAAGGTAGGTGATGATGCTCACGGGATCTAGACGGGAAGCCTGTGGAGGCCTGCCCATATGATTGTGGTTCACCTCCTGCTTTTGTTGAGGCTGGGGCCAGCGCTTCTCAGTCTGAGGAGCCGCCCGAGAGTCCATAGAATCGGTAGAATAGAGAGAAATACAAACAAGAGTGAGGAAGACGGTCGGGGGAGCCCTTCTCACTGCAGAGTAAAGCAGAGCAGCGCAGGCCTGTGCTGTATGTAGGCGCCGACACACGTGCCCGCGCCGACGTACCCGCTAACACGGTCCCCCTGGGTCTTGTTGCAGATGCGGAAGGTGTTCAGCTTGGTGATGCAGATCCTCTTGATATTTTTGTTGTTCGCATGGACTTTGACCGTACGCAGAATTTCAAAGAAGACGCTCGTCCAAGCTACTATTTTCAACCCTAGCCGCCTGACACTGCCTGGGTTCCTTAGTACAAAGTCAGAGTATGAGCTGGCTTACGTGCCTTCTGAGAGTGACGCGGCAAGAAATATCACTGAGATGGTGAAAAAGGATTTAAACTTCAACTTTAAAGGTTGGGAATTAAAATACTTGAAATAACACTCCAGAAATGCTTTAGCACGATTGATCCAGTGACTTCATACTTCGTGTATTCATCTCCCACAGAGAACACTATGGTTTTGTTTTGGTTTTTCAAATGTCTTCATGGCATAATCATTACTAAAACACAACATTTAAGATTAGGTGACCAAATTAATTTCCAGTTCTAAATCATAACTATTCTTTGTTTGTGGTTATGTTATGAAAACCTTTTGTTTGTGTGTATATGCGTGTATATGTGTACCTAGGTGTGTGTGTGGGTGTGGGTGTGTGTATGTGTGTGTATGACATAGGTGGAGGTCAGACGACATTTTGAAGGTGCTGGTTCTCTCTTGTCACCCATGTTGTGACCAGGCACGTGACAGCACCCGATTTAGTGTCAAGTATTAGGATAAAGCAGGAACTTTCTCTTGGTTTACAGATTTTATTTACATCACTAATTTTATTAAAATAGCGTTTGGGAATAATATGTGAATATATCTGAAAAGAAAAATAGCATAGAATCCTGGAGAAGAGACACCTCTTTACCAAACATCTTTCTGCATATCAAATTTCTGTTCCCTGACGGTGTAAGGACCTCAGTACCTATGCCTCCAGTCTTGTCACAAGGCTTATGTAACTGTGCAGATTTATTTTGGTATAATTCTTTAAAACTATGGTACATATGGTGTCGTGATAGCAAGGCAGTGGCTACAGCAGTCATTTTGCAGCCACCTGTGGATAAAAGCGCCATCCAGCGAGGAGCCTGTGAATCTGAGACCTGGGGCAGCCGTGGTGAAGGAACAAAGCTCCCGGGGCAGACTTACCTACCGTGTCTCCACCTCCAGAACCAGAAATTTCCCATACCCTCCCGGAGTCGGATGTACCCTCCTCTTGTGATGGTCTTGGCTATCAGAACTGTCCACTGGGGATTTGGGATGAAGGGTGCCCACTGTGTCTCTTTCGGTGTCGGACTTCATGATCTCGACTCTGGCTATGGACCAGAATTGTCCCTGAGACTCAGTTCCAGGCCCGCTCAGCAGTGATTAGAGGCCAGCTCTCGGGGCAGGACGAAGACCCAGCTCGCAGACCTAGAGAGAGAGAAAGAGAGCAATTCCTATGTTTTTGATTCATCACCACTGTTGACCACGAGCAGTCTCACATGTAGTCCTGGGAAAGTATTTGTTTGAATCTCTGAGACAAGCTTGCTCAGTCCCTGAAATTGATGTAAGATTCAGATAATTTGCCTCACCAGTAGACAGCGATTAGCCCTGATGGTACAAGTGACACACAGAGGAAAAGGTGGGATCTGCTGACCTCAGTCTTTGCTGTGGAACCTGAAGCAGCCCTGAAACTTGGCTCCAGGGCCCCCAACCACGGGCCAGGGAAGTACCAAGCCTCTCTAAAGTACTGGCTGAGTGAAGCCTGGGTCTCGCTGAATGCAACTAAGTACATCTCCTGCACAGGCTTTGAGCTTCTTTACGGAGATTGATGAACCACTTCTGAAATTTGACTCACTGGAAGCCAAAATAATATTGAAAAATATGGAAGTTTTGAAAATACAGACAGAAAGACACACACACATGCACACTTTCAGTACAGAAGCAGATATATGTATCAATGATACAGATTTTATATTCTAGAAATAGACAGGTACTGGCATAGTAAATTGATTTTTCTTTTCTATTATTTCAAAACTAAGCACCGGAGAAAGAATAGTCTCTTGAGCTCTCTGGAAACAGAATGTGCCATATGCAATATAATGTTGTTGAATTTTTATTTGAATCTTATGTAAAAAAAAAAAAAAAAAAAAAAAAAAAAAAAAAAAAAAAAAAAAAAAACTTCAAACTGGGCCAAAAAGGAAAACTCATGAAAATGCAATAAAATGCTTCATTTTCAACAAAATTGAGAACATTTTTTCCAAAGGAAACTATTAAGAAAATGAAAAACAGCTTAAAGGAGAAGAGAATATTTGCAAACCATTTTATGACAGCGGGTTACAACAGAATTATAAAGCACTCTTAACAACATAACTATATACAGACGAATGTCCATTTTAGGATGTGCTGGGGTGGGTTTGCAAGGCGGAGGATCTCCCCTTTTCTGGGGGGCAGGTAAGGGGGATAGGGGATGAGGGAGGGACAGAGGAGAGGGACTGGGAGGACAGGAGGGAGGGGGCCACAGCTGAGATATAAAGTGAATAACTAACTACATAAAAATAATACTAAAAGAACAACAAGCGGTCTGAGTAGAAACTCGTCTGAAAGAGATACCTAAATGACAAACAGGCACACAGAGTATCAGGGCAATGTAACAGAAGACACGATGAGATAATAGTGAGGTTTGATTCAGTGTGTGGAGCATCTGGGACCTCGCCTCACTGGCGGAAACGTAAACGTTGGAGCTACTTTGAAAAGCAGTGGCAGTTTCTCAATAAACAGTTACTGTGTATGTACGCAAGGATACGTACAGGGCAGCTCAGTGAACGCTACCGGTAACGGCGTCATCAGCTACAGAGGAGGGTATCAGTCACGTAAAAGTTCAGGCAAAGGGCACATGTCTTTGTCTATATAGAGAACAAAACGACAATGACTATTGTAACTTGATAAATAGAATCTGACAACACTCCAGCTGCTTCAGTGAGCACGTGGCGGGCTCCTCCTGGACGTGCTTCGCCTTCCTCTGGTTAAACACGCCCCACAGCTGAGCGTCCACGCTAATCCACTGTGACTGTCGGCCAGGCCAGTTGGGCACTTGTTTTCAACAGATTTTGTCTGTTGGGCTTACCTTTTTTTTTCTGTCTTACTGTGACAGACGTATTTGTTGGTTATACGTATCATGTGTCTACTTTGGATCTCAGTCTGTGACTTGTCTTAAAGGTATCTTTAAGGACAGTGGTTTTTTAAATGTCACTAAGCTCACTTTCTTAATTTTTTAAAATATTTGTTGCTTTTCCTGTCAATGCAACCTCAAGACAATGGTTTCTTTTGTGTGTGTGTGTGTGTGTGTGTGTGTGTGTGTGTGTGTGTGTGTGT
>NW_026596088.1:7488651-7513539 GCF_907164565.1 Psammomys obesus | reverse complement strand
TGTGTGTGTGTGTGTGTGTGTGTGTGTGTGTGTGTGTGTGTGTGTGTGAGAGAGAGAGAGAGAGAGAGACAGAGAGAGAGAGAGACAGAGAGAGAAACAAACAGAGACAGAGAGAGAACTAGAGACTACTTAGGGCTTTGTGTGTCAGGCAAGTGCTCTGCCACTGAATTATAGGCCATTTTCTTTTATTTTCTTTTTTTAATCTATTTAAACACTTTTACTTTCTCCAAAATCATGAATACAGTCTTTCTGTTATCTTATGGAAAAAGAGCTTTATTTATTTATTTATTGGTTTATGCACTTCTGTATAAGGTATTAGGAATTTACTTTTATTTTTCATGCTCCAAGTATGTAATTAGATGGTCTGAGTGTCTTTGGTTAAGCAGTACCTGTTTGGAATTTTCACTGATGTGACAAGGCTTTTTTTCTTTTTTTTTTTTCACGGTGCCATGAAAAATGAGCACTAGACCTTGCATGTTTATGTGGGTAACGTGGACTTTTCTCCTTACAGTTCGAGGCTTTTCTTCAGAAGAATCTTTTGAGAAATACATTAAGTACGGAAAGAAGTCTGCGAATGTGCTGGCTGCCATTGTGTTTGATCACACGTTCAAAACGAGCAGTGAGCGCCTGCCACTTCAGGTGAGAACATTTTATCTATGTGTGTGTGTACACATGGGAGTGTTCATGTCAGTGTGTGTGTGTGTGTGTGTGTGTGTGTGCGTGTAGAGTCCTGATGTTCAAGTGTAGAGGTCAGAAGACAGCTTTGGTGCTGATCCTTGTCTTCCACCTTGAGACAGGGTCTCTTGTTTGTTAGTATGTACAGCACACCAGGCTAACTGGCCCACAAGAGAATCTGCTACTATCTCACTACAGGATTACATGTGTGGGTACCACTGGCTCCCCATGATTTCTGGGTATTTAATGCAGGACCTCATTCTTGTGTAACAGGCACTTTGGTAACCGAGCTGTTCTCCCTGCCCTCCCCTTTAGTTTTTCCTCTGATTGTTGTATTTGAGGGACATGCTGTTTAGCCTTAAGTTCTAAGATTCTTCCCCCTATCGATCTCCAGTTTCCTTGCTATTGTGATCAGAAACAGTGCCCTACACTGTCTTAATCGTCACACTTACTAAGACGTGCCTCACAGTCCAGTGTTCTGCAGAACGAGCCACACGGGCTTGTGAAGAGTGTGAGTTATGTGGGGATGAAGTGTCGTATGTCTACTTGGTTTACCTACACGTTCAGTGTGTTCTTGAAGTCTAGTGTTTTCTTACTAATTTTCTCACTGAATGATCAGTCCATTGTTCAAAGTGGGGTCATTAAAGCCTTCAATCTCAATTGCAATAAAGCTTAAGCTCTCTCTCTACATCCTTTAGTGTACCCGTGTGCATATGGATCCTTTGATGTTAGCTGCATAAGTATTTACAGTTACTGTACTCTCTCGACACATCGGTTTGTTTATAATTATTCAATGTCTATCTCTTTTTATAATATTTTGAGGCAGGGCCTCACTGTATGATCTGTGCATAATCTTGAACTTTGATCCTTCTGCCTCTACTTCTCAAGTACAGGGAACTACAGGTATGGGCCACGATGCATGGTGTGCTCTTTCTGTGACTTTTGACTTAGTTATATCTGATCTAAGTGCTCTTTTCTGGTATACTGGCACAGCCATATCTAATGGGAACAGCAAAAGTCATGAAGCCAGCACAGCTGCCTGACAGAGATCCAGCACAGCTGAGCCAAGTGACGCAATCGCTGTGGTGCAGTCTCCCACTCTTTTGGCCTTGATCTCTATGTGTCACATGTTTGGGGGGGTTATTATTAGTACAACTTGGAGATATTGGATTGATGGAAATTTTCTTATGAATCATTTATAATCTTATTCCAGGAGTACTGCTTCTCAGCTTTCCTAGGATTGTCCTGACCATACTACCCCTCCTGTCGTTAGGGAGATATCATCATCTGGGCCTACTTGAAGGTGTTCCTTACACCCTGGAGACTGTGACTCAAATAATTGTGCCAGAGACATCCTCATGAGGCTCTGACTCAAAGATACTCTTGGCATGTCTGCCCCTGCACTTACTTAGGAACAGGGTAATAAGAACAAAGTAAACTTAGAAATGTAAACAATATTCAGGAGGCTAGAGAAGTTGGCAGTGCATCAAAATAAAAGCCTCTTCTTATTAGAGACGGGCAAAGAATGATAAAAGAATAAAATATTAAGACCCCATCTTTCTTAGAAAAAGTTAACTCAATACAGGGCCACTGTGGTGTCATATGGCCAAGAAAGAAAGGAATACCAAGATCAGACATTTAAATAAATTCCACAAATATATAAAATATAAACATTGTATTATAGCAGAAATTGAATAATAACTGCAGCAGCTTTGTCCTGAAGACGTTCCCAGGCCTAATGACAATTTGCACTTTTTATTAGTTGATAATAAAAAGTATTATCAACTTATTAAAAATTGACAATACACTGCTTGGGGCATGACATTCTGGCTGGGGTGTTTTCTTTCATGAGAACAGTCTGTCATTTGTGGCAAAATATGCCCTTGAAACTGCAGTACTGTTAAATGTTGGAAGACTGATGAGGAAGACTGATTGTAAGAGATAATTCTGTTATGTCATGGTTTATCAATGACGATAAAAGTTATGACCAAGAAGAAGTTGGGTCCGAGGACAAAAATAACATGATCTATGTTTTGAAACATCATGCATGTATTCCTGCCTGCTAAGTTCTGTGTAAATAAAGATGAACCCAGTCAGGACGTAAAACCCCCCGATCCCTAGGACTCCATTACTGCTCTTGCATCCACCCTTCTTCTGGCCTTGACCTCACCAGGGCTGGGCCCCAGAAGTATACAGTTGTCTACAGTGTCCTTTTCTCATCCATTTTTGATTCTGTGTGACCTCAGGCCCATGCCACCAGGCCTTGATGCAGATCTTGGGACATGGACTCAGCTCCTCACGCTTGTGGGATGGGTACTTAACTGACTGGGCCTTCTCCCTACCCTCTCTAGTAGATTTTAAAAATGATTTATGTGTATGAATGTTTTGCCTGTGTGCGTATATGTGCATGGCATGTGTACCTGTGTCCCAAGGAGCTCAGAAGAGGACATCAGACCTCCTCCGGAGACCAGAGTTACGGATGGTTGTGAGCGGCCATGTGGGCACTGGGAACTGAATACAGACCTTCTGCAAGGAGAGACAAGTGATCTTAACCTCTGAGCCATCTTCCCAAGCTCTCTGGTAGATTCTTTTTTAATGTCTAATCAATAGGCAGAACAATGATCGGATTTAAAAAAAAAAAAAAATCACAGCTTCAATGATAGCCATCACTGAAAATAAAATTTATTTTTATTATTGTTCCCTTACTGCTCCTTTGCAATTCCAAAGCAGAAGGTCATGAAGGTGAAAGGAAAGGTACCCATGAAATTCAGATCACTTTACATTTCCACTGTGGTTATAGCTTATGCAGCACCTTCCTTGCTCTGTGTCACAACGAGGCTGTAATTCTTATCATCTACAATCTCAAATTACTCTTCTGTCCCCACAACAACAACAAAAATAATTATTTTAAAAAACAGCACAGTTTTTCTAACACTGCTAATCTTTGCTTTTCAAGGATCACGAGTCTAACATGTTTTCCTTTGACTTCTTGTTCTAGGTAAAATATAACTTGCGGTTTGGTCGTCTCTATGATCCTGAAAGTCCGTTCGAGATGTCTGAGGACCAGGAAGAAAAGAACTGGAACACATCAATTCTCTTCCCATCTGTGCCTTCCCTAGGACCCCGGAACATCTTGGAAGATGATGGGGGAAACCCTGGTTAGCAGATCCTAAGTGCACTTGCTTTGTTTCTTTTCCTGTGTATAGGCAGTTGTTTAGAATGGCCTTTATTATTTTTTTCCTCCGCAGGAACAAGTTAATTTATTCATTCATTATGGTTCATTATCGTTTCATTTTTATTTTTAATTAACAAACAAAAAACTGAATATATCCGAAATCTGTTACTATTTTTCTTCATATCTTGAATTCATTTTCTTGTACCTGCATTTCTATGGTGTCAGTTGATAACTTTTGCCTCTCTCTACTCTCTCTTTCTCTCTAATCATCTAAACAAGCACATTGTTCAGAATGTATCAGTTTGAGCTGGGGAGGTGGCTCAGCAGGTGAGGTTCCTGTTTTGTTGCGCAAGTATGAGACCCCGAGTCTAGAACCCATCAGCCATGAAAAAGTTGGTAAGGGCACACCCATAACCCCAGTGTTGGAGATGAGCACAGGCATATCACTGAGGCTCACTGCCCAGAAGCCAGAGCCAAAGTCAGGAGCTCCAGGCTGCCTGAGAGACCCTGCCTCAAATAAGTGAGGCAGACAAGGAGAGAGGAGGATTCTTGGTGAGGTCAGCCATCGATGTCTGCAAAAAATTTTGCACACGTGAACACACACAGAGAAGCAGCTTGCAAATAATATATAGGCTTGACAAGTTGGTGTGGCTATTGAAATATTTACAAATTGATAAGCAATGACCCATGAATATAGAAATGAGACTACAGAAAAATATATGTAGATATCTGCGGATATCTGAGAGACTGTCACTTTAGAGTTGAAAAGATTGTGTAGTGTCCTCATCAAAATCACTTACAATATTTTTCTAACTGTAAGGTTAAAATAAGTCTATCCTCTTTTGAAATCAATACACTGCATCCTAAAGAACATAATAGAAAACACCATATTATTGGGTGGAATAAAAGTAGATTAACAAAACTGTAGTTATGGTCATATAAAAACAGATGAAACATTCATCATCATCATCATCATCGTTGTTGTCGTCGTCGTCATTGTTACTAGGGTCTTTGGATAACGTCTGACTATGTAGCCCAGGCTGGCCTTAAGCTCATTATACAGCCTAGGCTGTCCTCAAACTTGGGGTGTTCTTCCTGCCTAATGCTCCCAAGTGTTAGGATCACAGGTGTGCACCACCATCCCCAGATTAAAAAAGCAACTTTTGGAAAGAGTTTCTTTTTCTTTTTTTCCTTTTAAAATAGGGAAAAACCAGACAACTTGCAAATGCAAAAGGACATGTGTGGTAAACTAATATTTTAAATTGGTATGAAATTTGAAATTGCTTTTGTGAGCGGTTACTCCATTGTGCCAGGCAGGAGTCAGCTGACCTGTTTGTTTGCTTTGCTTTGCTTAGATGCTATTCTACATGCTAAACACCTTGGACCATTTTTTAACCTGACAAAGGGAGGAGAGAAGTCTTAGCCCCCCATCAGCACCAAAGTCCTATTTACCAATTATTGGGACTTCAGCATTATTCTGTTCTGTGTCACGTGACTGAGACATTTGCCGTCTAAACAGTATGGCCACAGTCTTTCTTCCTGTTTTCCTCCTCTCCCTGCTGCGCAGCAACACTGTAGAGAAGCAGAAAGGGAGTGAGTCTATTCTGAAGAGTCATGCAGGTGATCAAGGGCAAGGCAGCAGTGAGGAGTCTGGCTTACCACTTTTATAATGAGGCTCACAGGAGTTCACACCCACCAGACCTGTCCACACCATAAAATCAGTGTTAGCCTGCTCTGATGTTGGTCATGGCCCATTCCTCTCCTAGGAGGCTCCCACCACTACCTCCACATTGCCACAGTGGGGCTCCAGTTTTCAGCAGATGAAGCCCACGAGACAGCAGACCATATCCAAAAAGCAGCTGCACCTAGACAGGCTGAGAAATGCAGTGGGTGAGGGGAGTAGAGCAGAATTTGCCACATGAGGTTTTGTTTTCTGTTTGGCTGGCCTGGAACTTGCTGTGTAGGCCGAAGTGGCCTTGAACTCACAGAGTTCAACTCACCGCCTGCCTCTGCTTCCCAAGTGCTGGGATTAAAAGTGTGCACCACCATGCCCAGTCTTGCTCCATGAATTTGAAAGGTGAATTTCAAACATGATGTTTACCTTCAATGGTTTTTTTCTTAAAGTGCACACTACCGTGTTTATTAACTATGGATACACTACTGTCTACATGTCTCTGCATGTAGTCTATGATCTAATCTTTTTGGTTACAATATCTTTAGCTAAGTTTTTAAATCAGTGCGTGTAGTGCCTCCTGCTTTGGTCTTCTTTCTGTAGAATGTGTGGTTACTAATCATGTCTGTTGAGGCTCTATATAGATTTTCATTGAGTCTGTAGATTTCTTTGGGCACGACCTTTAAACAGTATTCATTATCCTACCCCATAAACAGGAGACCTCTTTTCATTTACTTGTGTTGCCTTTATCTTCTCATTGTTTTTTTCAGTTTTGGGGATATAGGCTTTTTCATATCCTTGGATGGGTCTATATTGACTTTATTATTTTCTGGTGTTATATGTAAATGGGTTCACCTTTTCTTTAAAGATTCCTTCCTAACTCATATCCCAGTGGGTACAACTATCTTACTCATTTCCATGGTAATAAAACAAAATGCCACAATGCCAATAATTTGAAAAAAACAGAGAGTTGATTCTCATAGTTTTGAAAGCTAGGAAGCCTAGGTGTCCAGCGCCAACAGACTAGACCTTTGGTAAGGGCTTGCCGTGTGCTTCCTAAGGGGTAGCTCTTTGCTCCATCCGCTGGAGGGAAGACTGGTTGTTTCATCACATAGCAGTGGGAGAAGGGGCAAAAAAGGACTAAGCCACTCCCTTTTATCCCTTTTAAGAGAGTTCCATTCATGAGGGTAGGGTACTTATGACTCAACCACTTCTAACAGGCCTTGCCTCTTTAAAATATACCAACTACCAGGTTTCGGTGTAGCAACTTTCAAAGGGAACAGATTCAGAACAGGAGATTTGTCTAATAGTTTAAAATTATCATTTAGTTTGGCTGATAAAGAAAGCTTATCTACAAAAGGTTATGGTATTATTTTCATGCAATATTTTAATTCTGTGAAGGCAGCAGTAAGATTTTCATTAAATATGTCCCAAATCACAATAGCTATTTGTGAAATTGTTTTGTAAGAAGTTCTGCGTTGCTACTGTCATCTGCCTGGTTATATGTCAGTATCTTGAACCTGACAGTGCGTGTGTGTGTGTGTGTTTTTCATTTAGGATACATCAGAGAAGGATTTCTTACTGTTCAGCATTCTGTAGATAAGGCCATCATGGTGTATCATACTGGCAGAGCAGCTGAAGACATATTTGATGAAGCCACCATTTATGCGAGGAGATTCCCATACCCTGCTTATATTCATGACAGCTTCTTGTGGACTTTCATTGCTATGTTTCCTTGGTCAATTTTATTTACATTTACTCAAATGACGCTTTCCATTGTTGGCACCATTATGATGGAAAAGGAAAAGAGACTGAAGGTAATTTTATTTTATTTGTAGTATTGTGGGCCAGTAGAATAGACATTTGCAGAGGGTTGGGTGACTTCTGAACACTTGTTACTGTTAGATAGATATCCTGTTGGGGCATCATGCAAATATGGGCTGGCTGTAGTATGCATGATCACTGATCAACTTTTCTGAGTTTTTTTAAAAATAAGTTCTTGATTTGACTAAACGACTACTTTAAGAAAAGACTATGAAAATAAGTCAAATAGTAATGCCCCCCCCCCCAATGTCTATGGAATAACACATGTCTATGAGCAACAAAGAAATAATCAGAAGAGGTCTTGAATTATACAATTTAAAATATATTTTAATTGCTACGTCCTTTGAGATCATCTTCAGTATGAAGTAAATCAAGACTGTATTATCAACAACATTGGCTACCAGGTCAGAAAGTTGTGAAAGCACTCATTTGCCCATTTATTACTTTGACACTTACTAGTTTCCTCCCTTTTCCCAAGGACTCTGATGGGCTTTCTGTTTAAAGTCTGGCTTTATCAGTGGCTAACTCTGTGATCACCTTCTGCTTCCACAGATGTAAACTGAAAACCATAATAGCTACTTTTGTGGTTATTAGGGTAGTTAAATGAGATATTATTTTTAAAAGTATCTACATCAGTCTATTAATCATTCTACAACTGGTAGCAAAAAAAAAAAGAGAAGACAGACTCTCTGCTTACACATTATTTACACAAAATTTAGTGAAGATGTGAGTTAATATGTAATATGTTAATTACCCAAGTGGATGTTTACCAGCTGCCCATTGGTTAGTATCCAGAATACGTAAAGAACTCAAAAAAATTAAACATCAAGAAAACAGCCCGATTTTTTTTCTTTAAAAGAGCAGAGTTCCCAAAAGATGAAATAGAAACGGCTCGAATTTTCCTCTTTAATGTTCAACATCCGTGGTTATCAGAGAAATTCAATTAAAACTCCTTTGAGAATTTTCTTACGCCGGTCAGAATGGCAGACAAAAGCTAGGGAGAAGGAATGCTGCCGTGGTTGTGGGGAAGAACACAGTCATTCCTGGTGGCGTGCAAACTGGTGCAGCCACTATAGTAATCAGCGCGGAGGTCCCTCAAAACCTTGGACCGACCACCGGCCCTCACCACACCGCTCCTGGGCGTAAATCCAACGACAGAGACACTCGCTCATGCGCGTTTGTTGCCGTGACGGCGTTGCTTGTCCTGAGCAGTGGAGAACAATGTGGTTCAATAGGTAGACACAGCCAGAGGAAGGTGCTGGGAACAGGCTGGTGGAGAGCGGTGCGGAGGACCGGCTCGCTTGAAGGCAAGGCGAAAGACAGTAACTACACCCGGGGTGGCACGCGTCACCCTCACACCTTCTCCTCTGTTTCCTTATCATTTAAAAATGCGAAAACCACTCTCAGGTTTCAGGTTATACTGAAATGACCCATGAGATGAACTGGTCCATGGGTCATGATCTGCTGACAAAGCTCAGCCATTTAGGCAAGACTAAAGATAAGAAGGTAAATTTAAGGTCCTTTTGGCAGGCCAGGGAAAAGGCAGGAAAGACTGGGCCAAGTCAGCTTAGTGTGTAGGGACAGGGAATGATGCGCGGAGTTACATTTAGGAGGTAGAAATCGGTAGAAATGGATGTGTCCATGATTGACTTCACAGTTCTGAAATTTACCCACACTTCTTTCAAGCATTTTCCCACTGATCAGGTTGTTACTAAGGCTTTTGGAGATGTTTGTCAAATGATGTCCAGGTTGCGTTAAGCCTCTTTCTTTCTTTTTCTTTCTTTCTTTCTTTTTCTTTCTTTCTTTCTTTCTTTCTTTCTTTCTTTCTTTCTTTCTTTCTTTCTTTCTTTCTTTCTTTCTTTCTTTCTTTCTTCCTTCCTTCCTTCCTTCCTTCCTTCCTTCCTTCCTTCCTTCCTTCTTTCTTTCTTTCTTTCTTTCTTTCTTTCTTTCTTCCTTTCTCTTTCTTTCCTTCCTCCCTCCCTCCCTCTCTCTCTTTCTTTCTTTTGTATTTTCTTCTTATTATTATAATTTATTACAATTTATTCACTTTGTATCCCACCTGTAGCTCCCTCCCTCTTCCCCTCCCAATCCTTCCTCCTTCCCTCTTCTCCCATGCCCCTCCCCAAGTCCATTTATAGGAAGAGGTCCTCCTCCCCTTCCATCTGACCCTAGCCTATCAGGTCTCATCAGGACTAGTTGTATTGTCTTCCTCTGTGGCCTGGCAAGGCTGCTCCCCTGTCAGGGGGAGGTGATCAAAGAGCCAGCTAAGGAGTTCATGAAATTTGCAGGCAAATGGTGGGAACTAGAAAAGATCATCCTGAGTGAGGTCTCCCAGAAGCAGAAAGACACATATGGTATATACTCACTTATAAGTGGATATTAGAAATATAATATAGGATAAACATATACTAAAATCTGTACACCTAAAAAAGCTAAGCAAGGCTCAATTTTTTTTTTTTTTTTTTTTTGGCTCTGTTGGTCTCTTTTTTGGAGCTCCTGTCCCCTCCAGATCTTTCCATCTCCCCCTTCTTTCATAAGATTCCCTGCATTTTGCCCAAAGGTTGGCTATGAGTTTCAGCCTCTGCTTTGATACCTCGATCAGTAGAGTGTCTTAGAGGCCTAGAAAAGATCATCTTAAGTGAGGTAATCCAGAAATAGAAAGACACACATGGTATATACTCACCCATAAGTGGTTATTAGACATATAATACAGGATAAACATACTAAAATCTAGTTCTAAAGAAGCTAAACAACAAGAAAGACCCTAGGGAAGATGCTTAATCCCTTGCTCCTCAGCGAAAATGGATCAGTTTGAACCATTTTTTAATTTTTTTCACTGCAAAACCTTTTTCCTTCTTCCCTAGCTGGTGAATAATCTTTTTCAAATCTATTTTAAACTACCGGTTGAAACAGCCAGTTTATTTAATTTTATAGACACTTAAACTGGATAGTTTAAGTGACTATTCATTTTGTTTTATTTAATTTAAAATATTTACATTGCTAGGCATGCTGATGCATGCCTTTAATCTCAGCAGTTGATGCAGAGGCAGGTGGATCACCATGAGTTCAAGGCCATCCTGATCTATACAATCAGTTCCAGGCCAGTAGGGACCCTGACTTCCATGTTCAAATAACTTTGTGCCTTCCTTAAGACAAAACAAAACAAAACAAAAACAACTGATCAAATTCAGTTTGTGTTCTTATCCCTTTCAAATCATTACGTTGTCTTTATTCCCAAAGGCTATTGACACTTTAATGTGTCAAAGCCCACGTGAGTGCTCGCTTTTGAACTTAGGTAGAACTGCGTAATAATGATTCTTCTGCATTAGGTGGTCATTCATATTCCATGTAGCTGTCATCTGTACAACTTGTTTCAACAAATGGAATGTGGCAACATCCATGAACTCTTGTGACTACAATTATGTTATTCAGGATAATGATTACATTCTACCAGACAATAACTATGTTATCCCAGATAATAATTATGTTATACTGGATAATAGCACTTGGAGACTTCCTCCTTTATTTCTTGTCTGAAGGCGATGCTGTCAGTGTGCCTTTATGGCAAGTTGCTCTTTATTCATTATATTTTACTTGACTTGTAATAAAGCACAAGGTCTTTATCTTCCAGTTCCTAATTTGTATATTGTCTCATAATGGGTCCTAGTTCTCCTTTGCCATATGAAATCACTGCCACTTAACAAATGACACACACTTACCATCTTGTATTCTCCTTGACCTGGATTCAGGTGTAGCTCTCGGTGTCAGCCAGTGTTGTTCTCCTGTTTGACCTATGGTGAGGAAAGAGTCACCTCTTAGATCTTATGGCTGTGGATAGAATTCAGCTCCTTAAAGTCCCAGGATGGAGATTTTTAGTTTCTTCTCTGCTGTTGGCCACAGCGACTGAAAATCTCGAAGTGCATCAGCTGGCATTATGGGGTGTAATGTAATTATAGGCACACAGTTCATCACCCTTGCCACATTCCATTGACTAAAACAAGTTGTGTAACTTTTTTTTTTTACACCAAAGAGAATTAACAAGAAAAGAATCTGAACACCAGAAGGCACAAGTGACGAAGCCACCTTGGAGACTGTTTATGATACATGGTAATTTTTAATTGAATTCCAGACATTGTGGTGGTTACTTTATCATATACTTGATAATCTTGCATTCCTGTGCTTATGTTTTATTTTGAGGCGTATTTAGGTATTCTGGACACAATTTATCCTTTGAGGTCCTTTCTTGCTCTTTTCTTCAGTGCAAGGGATGGAACCCAGGGCCTTGCACCTGCCAGGGACATACTATTTCATTGAACTATATTCCCAATTCTTTTAAAGGGTCTCAAATGTAGATCAGGTTAGCCTTGAACATTCTATATAGCCCATGATGGCGTCAAATTCATAATCCTCCTGACTTTGCTTTATGAATTCTGGTATTATAGGTCATCACACTCAACTCTTCCTTTAGTTTTTTATTAGGTGGAATGACAGTAGAATTTATTCTAAAGCTTCACTTCTCAGTTTGGGGACATTTTGCTTCAATGGTCACTTGGCAATGTTTGGAGGGAATTTTCACGACTAAAACAGATGTTACTACCATCTGGTTGGTAGAGGCCAGGAACGCTGTTGACTATCCTGTAATGCCCAACATAGTGTCCTGAAAAACTTAACTGTCAACCAACCACATCAAAGTTGAGAAACCTTGATATGCATAAAGACATAGGACAATGTTCTACACAGAAAATTTTCTCAGTAGTATTTAGGTTGAAAAATCCAGATCTAGGCCCACTAAACTGGACATACTACTCACCTAAAATCCTTGCAAGTAACCTTTTTTTTTTTTTTTTTAACTGTGGTTATGACTTAATCTGCTGGTTGACAGTTGGAACTCCTTCTCTGCCTGTGTCGCAGTGCTCCTAGCTCCGGAGTTTGTCCCCATGACTACTAAGGATGCTGGGAGCACCACTTAAAAGGTGCCTGGAGCACTTACCCTGTACCCTCTGCCTTCTCTGAAATTTGGCCCTATGGTGGAATTGGAATGTGTTTACTTTTGGGCTTTATTGCTTCCTGAAAGCAGAGCATAATGAAAAGAAGAATGATCTTAGCTTTGCTTATGCTTGGTTTTTGTTTTTGTTTTTTTGTTTTTTGTTTTTTTGAGACAGGATCTCTTTGTAGCCCTGGCTGGCCTGGAACTCAGAGATCCACCTGCCTCTACCTCCCAAGTGCTTGGATCAAAGACCTGTGCCACCACTGCCCAGGTTAATCTTAGCTTTTCAATTTTTAGTTTTCAAAACTGTTTCTTATATCAGAACCAGAACTCACTGTTAGGAGAGAAAAAAAAATCTGGATCCAGAATTCTCTGTTGAAATCATAGCTCTCACTAGGTGCAAGACTGAATCCAGTTAGGTCCTTTGACTATTGTGAGTTATGATTTCTCTGGGTGTAAATGGCAGGGGTGATGGTTAAACCATGTAGGGTCAGATGTGTGGAAGCGTTTGAAGTGTTTTTCATGACCCTTGGCTTGTGTTGATTGTCCTTCAGGAATACCAGCTCATGGTGGGACTCAGTAATGCTATGCTCTGGGCTTCGTATTTCATCACCTTCTTGTTGATGTATTTCATTACCATCTGTTTGCTGTGTGGGATTTTATTTACCAAGGCAAGTATCCATTTGCCTACAGCATGTTGAAGCTTCAAGAAGAATGACGAAGTTGAGGTATAGGCAGACATGCATTTGTAGGTTTGTGAAGAATAAAAGTGTTTTCCACTGACTCTCCTGTGAAAGTTCAAAAGGTGTAGTCTGTCAGAAGGTGGAAAAGAGGCCTAGATGAATGACCCTTCTGTGGACAATGACTTCAATGTCTCTCTGAGTGGCATGACTCATTTCCCTGGGGCTGGGGTTCTGTATTTTTCCTTCACTTCCATGCCTGCCCCCCCACCCCAGCCATCACTTTGCATGTGATTAAACTAGCTTCCTGATTCTTTCATCAGATTACACACGAGAGAGTCTTTCAACACAGTGACCCGCTGTTCATCGCCTTCTACTTCCTATGTTTTGCCATCTCCTCCATGTTCTTTGGCTTCCTGATTAGCACGTTCTTTGATAAAGGTGAGTCTGAGGTGCCTTCCATGAATACATACACACTTCTATTCTGTGCATGACTGAAAGGGACTCTCACGTGGAAGCTACCTCAGCGTTTCACGCTCAATAAAGTTCAGGAAAACGTCGTCTCATACTATTCATTTAAATTAAAGTCTTTATGGGGCATAGTGCAAGATGCCAGGGATGTGGAGGTAGGCAAAAGAGTTCCCTTTTTGTTTGTTTGTTTGTTTGTTTGTTTGTTTGTTTTTTGGTTGGTTGGTTGGTTTATCTTTAAATTTTTTTTTTTTGTTAATTACAGTTTATTCACTTTGTATCCTAGCTGTAACCCCCTCCCTCCGCCCCTCCCAATCCGGCCCTTCCTCCCTCTTCGCAATGCCCCTTCCCCAGTGCACTGATAGGGGAGGTGCTACTCCCCTTCCATCTGACCCTAGCCTATCAGGTCTCATCAGGACTGCCTGCATTGTCTTCTTCTGTGGCCTGGTAAGGCTGCATCACGCCTCCCCTCGGGGTGGTGATCAAAGAGCCAGCCACAGAGTTCACAAGTTCACGTCAGTTCCTTTTCCCCTTACTAGGAAACCCACTTGGAGACTGAGCTGCCATGGGCTACATCTGTGCAGGGGTTCTAGGTTATCTCTATGCATGGTCCTTGGTTGGAGTATCAGTCTCAGAAAAGACACCTGATTTTTTTGGTTCTGTTGTTCTTCTTGTGGATCTCCTGTCCCCTCCAGATCTTTTTATCTCCCCCTTCTTTCATAAGATTCCTATACTGTGCCCTAAGTTTTGGCTATGAGTCTCAACATCTGCTTTAATACCCTGCTGGGTAGAGTCTTTCAGAGACCCTCTGTAGTAGGCTCCTGTCTTGTTCCCTGTTTTCTCCATCTTCCAAAGTTTATCCCGTTTGCCTTTCTGAATGAGGACTGAGCATCTTACCCAGGGTCTTCCTCCTTGCTTAGCCAGAATCTGGAAACAACCCAGTTGCTCCTCAGTTGAGGAATGGATACAGAAATTGTGGTTCATTTACACAATGAAATACTACTCAGCAATTAAAATCATGAAATTTGCAGGCAAATGGTGGGAACTAGACAAGATCATCCTGAGTGAAGTCTCCCAGAAGCAAAAAGACACACACAGTAAATACTCACTTATAAATGGATATTAGACATACAATACGGGATAAACCTACTAAAATCTGTACACCTAAAGAAGCTGTTAATTCTCTTTTGCAGTTTTCCTCCCAGCTGCTGAGGCTTGTGTCAATTGACTGTCGTCTCCTTCTCCCTTTCCAGCTTCTCTGGCCTCTTCTATTGCAGGTTTCCTCCATTTTCTCACTTTCTTTCCATATTTAATCATAATTTCAACGTATGATCGGACAAGCCTCAGTGCGAAGCTAGCTCTTTGTCTCATTACAAACACCGCGCTAGCTTTTGGAGCTGACTTAATATGCAAGATGGAAATGAAAGGTGAGCCTTCCCTTTATGACAGCAGCTGAATCAATTTGCATCCTGGAAGGAAAGGACAGAACCTACAGAGTTGGAGGAGAGAGTGGGTAAAGGGGGCGGAGGAAGGGGTTGAGTGTTCCTGCACTAAGGCTTTATCATAAAAAGATTATGTGTGTTCATAATTTATGTGCATACTGTTTATACATATACATGTACATGGTAAATAAAATATATAAGCTATATTACAAGTAATAGGTTAAGTAGTTACATTTGCATGCATATGTATTTCCACATCTTTATGGTAATTCTTAATATAATGTTAATTATACAAATCAATAGGACTGTGATATTCCCATGCTTTCGTGTATCCTGACTCGATGGCCTTTGATTTCCTATCCTATTTCACTTATTTCTGTTGCATAGTTCTTACTGTCGAGTGACTCTTTTGTACTTTCGGGTCATCTCTTTTCTACATATTACAAAATATAAATTTTTTTTTCATTTCTGTCTTGCTCATTTTACTTTACAAGACAACCTCCAGTTCCACCCAGTTTACTTCAAATGAAGATTCTTATCCTTCTTTTTGCTAAACAACATCCCACTGTGAATGGATACTACGTGTCCTTATGTATTTGTGATAGGCACCTAAACTGATTTCATATTTTTTGTCTGTTGTGAGTAACTCCTCAACAAACATAGGTGTGCAGGTATCACAATGACTTCATTTTGTATTCATAGCTCTGAGCAGGATTGCTATTACTTCTTAGATAACTTCATCATTCCATTCCCTCCCATCTTCTAGTGTTTCCTCTAAGAAATCTGCTTTTCTCTAGTGAGTCTATCTCTTTGTGTTACTTGGTGCTCCTGTCTTGTAGGCTGAAGTATTTTTTCTTCGTTCTGGATTTTTAAACATCTAGCCATAAAAGGTTTCAGAGAGGTTATTTTGGGGTAATGTATTTCTGCTGCTCTGAGTGTTCCCTGTTCCTTAATGTCCATGTTAAACATCTGGATGCTTTGGGGTGTTACTCAATGACTAGGTCTTCTCTACCTTCAACCTGCAGCCCCTCTCCCTTGGGAATGTTGATTAGACAGACATCTGATCATTTGATGACATTGCAAAGATGCTGTGTTTGGTCTTCATTGTTTCTTTTTCATTTTTCAAGAATGCAGTATTTCAAGATCTGAAATACTCTTTCTTCTAAGGGATCTCTCTATTATTGAGGCTTTTACACTTGGTTTACTGAGCTTATAATTTTAAAGATTTTTCTTTGATTCTTTTTCAAATCTGAGTCTTTACTAAATTTCTTATTTGTACCCCCAATTATCTTTCTTAATTCATTTAACTGTTTGTTTTTGCTGGCCACTTTTAAAATTATTCTGTTGAAATTTTTATCTGGCATATCACACACTTTGATACCTTTGGAACCTGTTACTAGTTATATAGCATTTAAAGAGTGTACTGTCTCTTGTTTTCACTTTTCTTGTGCTCATGAGTGCAGATTTTACCTGTTTGGACACATTGGTGACTTCCAATCCCCTACACGCTATCCTGGAGAACAGAAGTTGAACCTTATTTCTTCTTCCTGATGACTATAAGTTTGTATGTAGTCTTGGTTGCTGTCATAAAGATTTGCCTTAGAGAACGGAGACATTGCTGCCTCCCACCCCAGGTTTTTTGCTTTAACGAGTCTATGATCTTGTGTGATAGTTTATGTCACTGTAGCTTTTCATCAGGCTTGGCTAAAAGTCTCCTTCCATTATTATGCACTTGTGGGCATAATAATGTAAGCCGAAATGTGAGGGCGTCATAAACTAACAGACAGCATGTGTCTCCAGAATGCAAGTGTAATTTCCTGCTTACTTACTCTCAAAGCAGCTGGGTATGGTGGGTTCTCTACAAACCCCACGACCATCAGAATGTTGAAATGCTAGAGGCAAGAAGGAAGTCCAGTTCAACAAGACTCAGTGGCTGGTGTTGAATGGAAAATTTTGAGAACAATTCCTGGTGATAATTAACTGAATTCCATGTTCGCAATAAAGGTTAAGACATGACCACATCAAAACTCTTGTAAAATGTAAGTCGTATCTTCCATAGTCCAAGATAGAGTGTATAGATTAAGCAAGAAAGCAGGCTCAAGATAAACAATGCTCATGATGGTGTTATAGATTGACTGGTATAAACAGGCTCAAGATAAGGGTTCGAGGGAGCCAGTGTGGCCTGGCCATAGCCATGGCACAGAGGGCACCATGCTATCAGCCATATCAAATACTATCCTTCTGCGTGGAAACCAGGTTATATCCATCTTTTCCTTTGAAGAGACAACATTGCATGTTTAGCAGTTCTGGTTTTCTTTGTGCTTATCTGTGAGCACAGGGACCTATATGTCTCCTACATGTCTGCTTCAGCCATTGTTGGACACCTGAGGTAATTGTCTCCCATTTTGTTTCAGGGCAGGGCGCTCAGTGGTACAACTTCGCTACAAAGATAAATGCCGATGATGACTTGACTTTGGCCCACATAATGGGAATGTTTATATTTAGTGCTTTTCTGTTCGGCTTTGTGGCCTGGTACATAGATGCTGTTTTTCCAGGAAAGTATGGTGTGCCCAAGCCCTGGAACTTTTTCCTGCAGGTGAGTACCTACCTGTACGCCTGATATTTAGAACCCCCAGTGTTTCTGTAACTAGTTTTCAAAGAGCAAGCAGGATTACCTCTAACAGCCTCTGCGTGGAGACCATGATACCAGACTTCCTGTTCCTGTGACAAATACCTGAGAGGGAAAATTTAAAGGAACAAATAATTCATTTAGGCTTCAGTCCACATTCCCATAGCCACATCGCTTTGCGTTGAGGCGAGACAGAACCTCTCAGTGAGGAGATGGGACAGAACAAAGCTACTCACCTCACAGAAATCGGGAAGCAGAGCTGGGATGTGGGGTCTGGCGGAATCCTGCTCTCTCCGCCTTCATTCCGTCAGTGCCTGGGTTCCTGGGTGTTGCTCCCCATATCGATGTTGTTTCCTCCCCTTAGTAATCCCTCTCTGGAAAACCCCTCAAAGACACACCCAAAAATGTGCTTTATTGAGTACCTGGTGAACCTCAAGGCAATTAAATGGACAATGAAGATTAACCACAATGCCTTGTCTTTGTTGCATTAACACCATTCCTTGCCATGTCTATTTGTGGAAGGATTTTCTGCAAAGAAATTCCACATGAATGCACGTATGGTAATATCTGTGGACCCGAGTGCAGAGAGGAAAAATTATGCCCACGTCTACATTTACTTTTTTTTAATTGATATGGCAATGCATAGTTAAAGAAATGTATAAAAATTCAATGCGCACATATAACGAATAGTTGATCAAATTAGGTTATTGCCATTTGTACTTCTTTAAAGTTTTATCCTTTTTTGTTTTGTTTTGTTTTGAGAAACTTTGAATTCCTCCTTTAGTTCCTTGGACGATACACTAATACTGTAAGTTATAATCAGCCTACCATGCTTCAGAACAGTATATTATATTCCCTCCAAGTTTTATTTATTCCCTTCACTCCCTCCATTCCTTAGCCTGGAGCAACTGTATACTATTCCATATTTCCAAGTAATTAGCATGTTTAGCTTCCACAGGTGCATGGGAACATGAGATACATGTCTCTCTGTATTTGGGTTATTTTGCTCAATATTTTCCTCCAGCTATTCATGCCCTGGTAAATAAATGGCACAGTCTTCTTTTATGGCCAACCATATTACAGTTCATGAGTTTGCCCCATTTTCTATATCCATTTCCCCATCAAATCTATGTCTCAGCTACTGAGAACAGTGCTGCAGTGAACGTGGGAGATCAACTGGGTATCTGCCCCATTGTGAGCTGCTGTTCCTACTTTTGTTCTTCTGGGGACCTTCTACTGTGCTGTTTTCCAGAATGGATAAGCTAATTTGAATTCTCACCAGTAGATTGTGACTGTCCTTTCTCTTCACAGACAGCAGCATCTGTTGTGTTTTATTTCATGCTAGTAGTCATGTCAATGTGTGTGATAATATATCCTTGTGATGTTGATTTGTACCTCTCGTTGTAATGTTGAATAATCTTTACTTACTGGCCCTCTGTATGTCTTTTGAGAAACACCTATTCATAAGATTTCACACTATGAAATTGTGTTATGCTTGTTTCTCCCACTACTGAATAGTTTCAGTCGCCTATATATTCTGAGAACACTCCTTTCGGACAGCTAGTTTACAAATATTTTCTCCCACTTCGCAAGTAAGTTTTACTGTGTCATCACTTCTGTTTGCAGATGCTTCTTATCTTGGTATGACTCCACTGGGCCGATTTTGCTGTTGTAGTTGTGCTTTGGGGATCTTCTTATAAAAAAAGCACCAGCTATGCTGGTGTCTTAAAACCACTGCCCCATTTTCTTCCTAGTAGGTTTAGGTGTTGATTCTCATATGTGCTGAAGGATTGGCCTTTGATCTCTTTCTGTGCAGAGACATCCAATTTGCTCAGCAATACTTATTGAAGTGACTTCTAAAATTCAATATGTTTCTAATACTCGTTACCTTGGTCAAAAACCAGCTATATGTGACCTTATGTTTGGATTCTCTATTGTGTTGCGTTCATCTGTGTATGTTGTTTTCCAGTGTTATCCTAGATACCATAGCTTTACGACATAGTGAAAGACCAGATACGCTAATGTTGTAGTCAGATACTGTGTTTGTGCATGGACATGCACACACAAACATGTACTAGGACACATACCTGTGTGCATGTATGCAGTCAAGTGGAGGATGTCATGTGTCTCCACCTTACTCCTTTGAGACAGGGTCTCTCGTTGGACCTGGAGTTAGGCCAGTGACCAGCAAGCCTTACTTTTTAGCATCCTGTTTAATTTATTCAGAGTTTTGTAATTTTTAGTATAGAAGTAATTTATTTGATGAAATTTACCTCTAGGCATTTTTGTAGCTACTGCTGTTGTCAGTGGGATTGTTTTTCTTGATTTCCATTTTGACTAATGTGTTTTTTAGTATATAAAAGCATCTATTTATTTCTGTAGGTTAACTGGTGAAGTTCACTGAATGTATCAGTTTATTTATTACCTGCAAACTGAAATCATCTGGCTTCCTCCTTTCCTGTTTGGGTGCCTTTTATTTATTTATTTTACTTAACTTCCCTGGCTAAGACTTCCACTACCTCGTTAAGTAAGGATGGTTAAAAATATGAACACGCTTGTTCCAGATGTTAGAGGTCATGCTGTCAGCTTCCCCCCATATGACATGGTGTTGGCTGTGGCCTTACAACAGATAGAATTTAATGTGCTGATTAAATTCTTATCATACTTTATTTTTTGAAGACTTCTATAATGACGATACTCTGAATTTTACCAAATGCATTTTTCTATCTGTGTTGGGATTGTGTAGGGCTGATGCTACATTTTTTGAAGGATCAAAACTTAATAGCTTTGTCAAATATATCATTAAGTGGAGTGGGCTTTCCTCCTTAAATACATAAGTGGCAGAGAAGGCGGACTACAGAGTGCAGTGTGTTGTCCTGCTTGGTTTTGGCACCAAGACGCCACAGACTTGCCTTTCATTGCTTGTGTAACATTGGTGAAAAGGACCATTTGGTTAAAGTGAAAGCCAAGTAGTGTAAGGTATTTGTGAGAATGACTTTGTCCTTACAGACTCAGTGAAAGGTGCTTGGGTGCCCACAGCATGTAGACCAGCCCTGCTAGAAAGAGCTGACTTGGAATGAGCCAGCACCTCTCACTGAGGTGACTTCACTGGCCTTTCTTTTTAAAACAAGCTTTAAGCACGGTGTGTGTTCTGTGATCATAATCTTAGAAATTCATTTTACAGACAGACAACTTTGCTGCACATTATAACTTAAAGTCACCTATTGAAACTCCCTTTAAAACTAGAGTGAAATGAGCCAGAGAGCTTTGAAATTGTTAGAGCACTTAAGTTTCTATCATCGTCGTCGTCGTCGTCGTCATCATCATCATCATCATCATCATCATCATCATTTTGGTTGTTGTTGTTATTTTAGAAAGCCTACTGGTTTGGAGAGCCAGCCTTAAAGGAGGAAGAGAGCGAAGTCTCTGAAATAGCCCCAAATGAGTTTTTTGAACCTGAACCCAAAGGCTTAGTGGCTGGCATCCAGATTCAACATTTGTACAAGGTATTTATCCAACAGGTTTCTGTTTCTTGAGAGGATGGCCACAATTCCACAGCCATGCTAATTAAAAGTTCTTCAGTAAGATAAAATGGAAGTGTGTATAAGAGAATCAAAAGTCCGTGTGTTGGCTGGGCATGGCAGCCAAACCTGTTATCCCAGCCCTTGGGAGACCGAGGCAGTGAAATCTTGAGTTTAAGGCTTGCTTGGGCTAAAATCGAAAATCTCTCTAAACAACATCTTTTTGTGTTATTTCTCTCCTTTCTTCAGAATAAGATCTACCTTTATGTAGATAATAATGGTGTCTTCCACAATTCTCCATTAGAAGAGTCAAGATGGAACTTTTATTAGATAGTTAATCTGTTTTTTTTTTTTTTAAACAAATAACGTCCTGATTTGTTTTACAAGTTAGAGGTTAGGCCACTTTTCACTTTTTAGATATGTTGTTAGCCATTTACTCTTTTCTGAATCTGCCAGGATGTATTTTGTTTTCAGGAAACCCCTTCCCCTGCCTTCCAAGGAACTACTCCAACTTAACTTGAATGTTTAATTTCATAATTAATTTCATAATTGTGGCAATGCACCCCTTTAAATAATTTCTGCTATTTACCTGGGTTAAGGGAAAGTGAGGACAGCTCTATGGCTCCTTTCTCGACAATAAGCTGCCCCCACATTCTGCTTTGATCGGTTAACACAGGTGTCTGACTGGTTTTCTTCGGATATTTACAAACATCAACCATTTTCTTAAGATGGCAGTACTAGAGCAAAGAAAATATGTTCTGCCCTTTTTCTGTTGTCTCTCCACGCTCCAGCTTTGCTTTCCTGCAGAATTTCCCTGGCACACACCTCTGCTGTTGCTGTGGTTCACGGCTTCCCAGAGCTCTCCCCCAAAGCTGCATACAGAGGGTTCTCGCTTTGGCAGCACATATACTAAAATTGGAATGATACCAAGAAGATTAGCATGAGTGCTCTGAGGACCCAAAGGGCTCTGCGTAGACACATGAAGAAGCACAAAATAGTGGCCATTAGCCAACAATAAACAGGCACAGTAGAAGAGCTTCTTTAGGAACTTGATATAGATATTAGAACTAGTAGCCACACGTTAACAAAATTGTGATTATAGTATATTAAAGAAAATAATTTTAAAGGACAAAATAGGAAAATACTAACAACACGAGCACAGAAGAAGACTAGTCAGGATATGAACAACTGAAGACCATGATTAATTTATACGCCCCGATAAGCACATTGCATTCAACAAAGGCAGAAAGCAAGTGCATGTGGAGGACTTTTAAAAAGATGTCATACACCCATATAATGCTCTGTTCAGCATGAACTGAAATCAGAATGTTCTTACCAGAATGGAAATGAGTTAAAGGTGGATAATTAGAAAATCCAAGACATCTGTCAAAGAAAAAAGTATAATTCTTCTTGCCCAGTCTTGGCCCCCAGAACTTTAAAGTAAGAGCCTATTGCTGAAGATATCACATATTTTGACACAGGACTTGAAAAAATTAAGTTGTATCAGGCCTAGAAGCCTCCTTCTGCAGGACTAGCTTGCCTAGTAGCAGAAGCTGCTGTGAAAGTTGTCTAGAGATAAAAGCAATAAATCTCCCACACAGTTGCAATAAATGGTCCTACCCAGCCTAAAACCTATGCAGTTATACCCCCATTGGTATAACTACGATGCAACCCTTACATCTTTTACATGATGCTCAGGGAACAGGTGGAAAAGGGGGCAGAATGATTATAAGAGCCAGAGGAGCAGAATGCCTGCTGTTAGATAGTATCTTCTAGATGTGCTAGGAAAGGTTCAGCTTGAAACATCAACAATATGGGGGGGAGGGAGATAACTAAGGAGGGAGGGAGAGAGAGTGAGAGAGAATCTGAGTTGTTTGTTTGTTTGTTTTACTTAAGTATGAGTACCACAACAATGAAGAGGTCAGGTTGAAGTTTTTTAGATAGTTCTTTAAGGAACTGGGTTCAGGGCAAGAGCTAATGTCTAGGCTTTTAGCAAGAGTGCTTGGTGAAAAACATAAGCAGGCTTGCTGTACAGTGTGTGAACAACTTCCCAATATGGCTATGAAAATGAGTTTACACAATGGACTTAGACCACATTTGGATTTTTATTTAGTTTAAGGTGCCACTTATCTCATTTACAAGTGGATATTAGACATATAATATAGGATAAACATATTAAAATCTGTACACCTAAACAAGCAAAACAAGAAGGAGGACCCTGGGTAAGATGATCAGTCCTCATTTAGAAAGGCAAAATGGGATGGATATCAAAAGAGGAAGCAAACAGGGAACAGGACAGGAGCCAACCACAGAGGGCCTCTGAAGGACTCTACCCAGCAGTGTATCAAAGCAGATGCTGAGGCTCATAGCCAAACTTTGGGCAGAGTGTAGGGAATCTTATGAAAGAAGGGGGAGATAGAAAGACCTGGAGGGGACAGGAGCTCCACAAGGAGAACAACAGAACCAAAAAAATCTAGGCTCAGGGGTCTTTGCTGAGACTGATACTCCAAACAAGGACCATGCATGGAGATAACCTAGAACTCCTGCACAGATATAGCCCATGGGCAGCTCAGTGTCCAAGTGAGTTTCCTAGTAAGGGGAACAGGGACTGTCTCTGGCATGAACTCAGTGGCTGGCTCTTTGATCACCTCCCCCTGAGGGAGGAGCAGCCTTACCAGGCCACAGAGGAAGACAATGCAGCCAGTCCTGATGAGACCTGATAGGCTAGGGTCAGAGGGAAAGGGAGGAGGAGGACCTCCCTTATCAGTGGACTTGGGAAGGGACATGGGAGGAGATGAGGGAGGGAAAGAGGAAAGGATTGGGAGGGGATGAGAGAGGGAGCTGGACTACAAAGTGAATAAACTAATTAATATAAAAATTGAAATAAAAAGATGCTATTTATCAAAAGAAAATGACAGTTCACAACTCAGAAAAAAAAGTTTAGAAAGACGCAGCCAAAGGCACTTAAATCCAGAACACATTAGATGTTCTCTGCGGTAACAAATAGGCAACATGCAACTTACCATCGTATTCAGAGCACATTTTCTTTCAGGCACGGGTGGAGAAAGGTGCACCATGCCCATAGCTAGATGCACAGTTTACATGAAGTGGGTTTGCAGTGATGCTAACTGGTGAACTGCCTTTCTCCCTTTGTTAAACATCTTGACCAAATTGACAGGAACATTGTGTTAGGCTCTCTATTTGTTCCACTGATGCATATTTTGGCTAATGTTTAGTAAAAAAAATTAAATAATTCATTTGTACATCCACGTATGCATTTTCTTGTTCTCCTGTTACAATTTTTTTCTGTCATGGAAGAAGGTACCAGGTATGCCTTCTTCATGACTACACTCAGAACAGGTTCCACAACGCATGCTGCACAAGTTCTCAACCATTTCCTGCTGAATAAACGAGTGAGCCGATCAGCAGGGCAGGGATTAGTGACTAGTATATTTTTATTTATATTATTATATTATATTATATTTTTATTTTTATTTATATTAGTGATTAGTATATTTTTAGTATATGGGTCAGAGGGAGATATCTCAGGTTGGAATTTTGGAATGTGTAGCTAGATGGATAGTCATATGACTCGCGGAGATAAGAGCACAGGCGCTAATGTTCCTGTTAGGTGGAAGGAGTGGGCTCCGGAGTGTCTGCAAGTGAGCGAAGCTCAAGGGTATTTTCTATATCCTGTGACACAGGATAAAGACTGATGGGCTAACTGGGGCTAACTGGGGCTGACTGTCTGGACCTGACTGACTGGAGCTGACTGGAGTTGGCAGGGGCTGGTTGAGGCTGACTGGGGCTGACTG
>NW_026596088.1:7418798-7488641 GCF_907164565.1 Psammomys obesus | reverse complement strand
GGAGTTGGCAGGGGCTGGTTGAGGCTGACTGGGGCTGACTGACTGGGGCTGACTGGGGATAACTGATGGAGTTGACTGACAGGAACTGGTTGAGGCTGACTGGAGCTGACTGACTGGGGCTGACTGGAGTTTTATTAGCTTTAAGATTGGAGCAGAGCAACAACATGAGATTACTCATGCCTTGATGCAATCTCTGTGACTGCCTGTAAGCCTCGCTTGGTTTCCATAATTTAATCTCTCTTTGATATTTTTTTTCTCCAGCCTTGAGATTAATGACATTTTCCTCTCTGTATAATTAATGAGTCCTTGTTTACAGATAACAGTAATCAAGTTAGTATTTGTTTCTCTTTTTACAGAAATTCACCTTAAAAACTGGTACTCTGATGGCAGTAAAAGACTTGTCTTTGAACTTGTATGAGGGGCAGATAACTGTTCTTCTAGGACACAATGGGGCAGGAAAAACCACCACCTTGTCCATTCTCACAGGTTTGTATCAGAGATCCCACGGGGACAGGTTCTACCCAAGGAGTGTGGGGCTTTTGCTGACTCTCCTGAAGCCAACAGCATTGGACATACAGTTAGTGAATTCACTCATTTCTTAAAGTCCAGTCATTATCGTACGAATAGATTAGTACTTATTTCTCTATGTCAGATGCTTCAAACCTACCCTGCTTCAGAAAGTCGCATTCTGAATGTCACACAAGTCCCCTCTTTGTAAAGCGTGTGTTCATTTTTTATTGGCTTCCCCCCTTCATTGTTTTCCCTTCTGTTACTCTCTCCACCTCACGGGAAGCCACTGTAGTTTGCCCGGTGACTCCTCTCACTGTGAATGCACATTCTGAAAACACACACATTTGTTGATAATATTTCAAACACAGAGCGAAACTAAAATATTTTAAATAAATATTCTTATATGTACACCCTACATTCTACCATTCCAACATTTTACTGTTCTTCCTATAGACCTACCGGCCCATTATTTTTTTTAAAAAGTGCCAGGGGGATTATATTCTAGACATGAAAATATATTACAGAGCCACAAGCATAAGGACAATATGGTACTGGCACAAAAGCAGACATTAAAACAAGTGAACAAAAGTGAAGATCCAAACATGAATACAAGTAGTTGCAGCTTGAAAAAAGTTGCCAAAAATATATGCTTGTCAGAAGAAATCATCTCAATACATGGTGCTTAGAAAACTGGATGTCCACATGCAGAAGAATGAACGTATTCCCATATTTATCACCATGCACAAAACTAACTCCAAATGGATCAACAACTTTAATGTGAAACCCAAAACTGGTAGAAGAAAACAGAGGCAATACCCTATATGATACAGGTCTAGGCGGAGACTTCTAAATAGGACTCCATTTGCCTGGAATTAAGGGCAACAATTGACAAGTGGGACATCACAAAACTAAAAAGGTTCTGTATATCAAAGGAAGAAAATAAAGTGAAGAGAAAACTTATATAGTGGGAGAGAATCTTTTCCATGTAAACATCTGATAGATTTATATCCAGAATATATAAAGCACTCACTACTGGTGGGATTGCAAATTGGTTTAGCCACTATGGAAATCAATGTGAAGAATTCTCATAAGACAGACATGAATGCACTATACAGTCCCATTATTCCACTCCTTGATATATGCCTCAAGGACTCAGTATCCTGATCCACAGATGCTATTGCTGTAGTCACAATAGCTAGGAAAAAGAAACAACCTAAATGTCCAACTGATGAATGGATACTGAAAATCTGGTACATAAGTACAATGGAATACTACTCAACTGAAAACAACAACGAAATTGAAATCATGAATTTTGCAAGTAAATGGATGGAACTAGAAACTATTACATTGAATGAGGTAACAGAGATCCAGAGACACAAATGTCAAATGTCGTCTCTCATCTATGGTTCCTAGATCTGAATCTTCAGGTGTGGGTAAATGGCCTTGTAAGCGTTGCAGTTTTGGAGGAAAAGGCTTCCTCTAGAAAAGTTCTAGTCCAGCTGCCAGGAAAGTTTCCCCAGCACAAATGTAACAGCCCTGCTGGGAAAGGTATCCTTGCAGTTGGGAGCCAAGAAATACCAGAAAGCCACACCATACCAGAATGGTGTCTTCCTCTGTTCCAGCAAGAAACAGCAGAGAACTGGGCAGAACGCAGGGTTTATATGGGACTTCTGGGGGAAGGAGGAGCTTTTAGGGTGGCCTGGGATTGGAGGAATTATGCGGCCTGATCTGTGTGGCCAGCTCAGGGCTTGGTGGGATTTTTTTTTTTTTTCTTGTAGTGTGGGGCCTGGCCGCTCTTCTGGCTTGGGGCTGGGAATGACCTTTACAGCCAGTTAGAAAAATGACCCTAGAATACCAAACATAAACTATCTGCAGCTGGCAAAATCATGTTACTGTTAGAAAATGAGTCAAATCATAGCCAGCTGCTGTGGTCAACCTGAAGCAGCCCAAGATCCCACATCCAGGATTAAAACAAAAACACATTCCCATAAAATTTCTGCGTTTTTAAAGAAAACAAAAATTCTCACTACATTCCCCCCCCTTTCTGTTTTAAGCCATTGCTTGTACTGTGTTTATCGAGAAATTATAAACAGAGACATTTTCAGTGAACTAAACACTTTTCAAATCGGTGATCAACTCTGTTTTTTGTTTTGTTTTTTACAAACTAGTGATTCAGCTGCTCTTATCAGAAATGGCTTGTATCTTTTGCTGTGGGGCCTTAAGCTCCTAGGTCCCCCATTTTATTTCCCAATGGGGAACTATATCCAAGTTATCTTGGATAGCTCTCTTGGACCTACACCCATTGGTCCCTTGCCACAATGTCTGCAAACCATTGGAAGCCTATGCATTCTTTTCAAAAACCCATTGCTGAAACAGCTTGTTGACTTCTCATGTGGAAAGTATCATATTTCTTACAGTTAAAACACTGGGCATTTTAAGATCTGAGGCTTATAGTAGCTTGTTCACAAATTTCTTTGTTAGCAATTGCTTGTCCTATGACATTAGAATGATACTTGTGAGAACCAATATCAGTTGTGTTTCTTATTCACTCATCCATTGGTGCTGCTCTCACCATTAATATTCTAATAACCCTTTTACACTCAGTATTTGAATTCTAAAAGGCAAGTGTCTCTATCAACACCTGCCTCAAATAAGAATCTGATGTGGCTTTGTTTACAGCTGAAACCAATCTTTGCTAGAAATCTGTGAAGGCTTCTCAGAGCATTGTTCAGTCTTAGTAAATGAGGTGGACCTTTTCCCAGGGCTCTTAGACTTTATCCCAAGCTCTTAATGCCACAAAGTGACATTGTTCTGTAGCAGCACCATCAACTCAAATCTGTTCTTCTGAATCAGAGTACAGCCCTGCACCAAGCAGCGGATCCTTGACAATGTTCATTACCCTTGCTCTACTTCACTGTTCAATATTCACAGCTTCTTCCCTCCATTATGTTAACCATTGTCACCGTTGACTGGCCTCTAGCACAGCTGTTACCAGACCTTCCAATCTTGGGGAATAATTCTATTTTGGGTAGTCCAGTTATGTAATTAATATTTGTTTTACATAAGGTGAATGCATTCTGTAGGAAGTCATGGCCTCTTTAAATCACCTCAGATCTATCATTTCTATAGGATGCAACATTATGTCGTCATAATCAAGATGTGCACCATGAACAGGCATGGGCTGTATAATTGCTGTGAAAACTGATGGTAATTTTGTGATCCCAGGCCACCCCCATTCTCTGGTGGCACAATTGGTTCAAGATTAACCCTGTCTTTCAAATAGGCTGTTTTTCTTTAATCCTGTCCCCTTGCACGGCCTCCTCCTCCCCACCACACACCTGGCTCCCCTCCCCACCCAGGGGCTGTGAGGACTTGAAACCAAAAAGTGTCTGGTGCCAAATAAAACCACAATCTTCCTCGTGGTCTGATTTGCTTCTCTCTTTCATCCTGCAGGAAGCTCCCGTGCCATTTCTCAGTCCCCAGGTCTGAGCACTTGTGTTTTCCCTTTTCTGTGGCTACTCACTTCCCAAATGCTTCCACTTCTACCTGCAAATTTTCCAGTTGCACAGCCAACTCTGTAACCCTTTCAGAGATGAGAGAATAGAATGACTCTTGCTCTTGATTTTTCCTTTTTTTTTTTTTTTTTTTTTTGTTTTTTTGTTCTCGGATTCCTTCATTTCCACCCTCAAGTTTTTAAAGTGCTCAGCCATTCTCCCACCTTTTTTTTTTTTAAAAGATGGAGTATGGGACGAAGGAAAAAAAAAAAGACACACACACAAAACAAATACAGAAAATCCCCTCTGGGAGCAAAGTGGGGAAAATCCTATTGGTAGCAGCCACAACAAGCCATTTGCTTATGTTTTAAGACAAAATATTCAGCCGTTCATCTCCTGCCATTTTTTCAATGGCATTTGTGATCAGATTTCCCATTCTGGCTAGCCTCACACCTGGGTGCCTCTTGTCACCCAACTTTTTGGTTACTTTATTGGGTTCTTTTGCCTACCTTCCTACAACATCTCTATCCTTTCAAACCCCTCTCCCTCCAACACTAGTTAGGAGAGAATGAGGGTTAGAGAGGAACAGAGGTATTGATATCATTAGTCTACTTCCTGCTGATTAGGGGCAGTGAGCCCCTTGGGCTAAGTTTGGTTTTCATTGTCAGGATATCTCCAACCAGCAATCCAGTAACTAGGGAGTAACAGCTGCCCCTTCAAAGTGCCTCTGAGGATCTGACATTATATAGCCTCTGAAGAGTCCCCAGGATTTCAAACATAAACTATCTTCACCTGGCAAAATCATGCCCCTGCTGGAGCAGGAGTCAAATCATAGTCAGCTGCTGTGGTCAGTCTAAACCAGTCCCCTATCACACACCTGAGATTAAAACCAAAACATATTCCCATAACATTTCTGCGTTTTTAAAGAAACCAAAAATTCTCACTTCCCATTTCTCCATTATCATGACCATTGACGCTAGAGAGACGTTGTTGTTTTTGCATGATTCATAGACTCTGCAGGCAAGACACTAGTGAGCAGCACATTATCATGTGCCCTTGCCGAAGCTAAGCTCTGCCATGTCTTTGCTCAATTCTAGGTTTTTATCTTCCTACCAGAGGAAATGTGTACATTAGTGGATATGACATCTCATCTGACATGGTTCAAATTAGGAAAAGCTTGGGCATGTGCCCACAGGAAGACCTGTTGTTCCCCATGCTGACAGTGTCAGAGCACCTTCATTTCTACTGTGTGGTGAGCACTTCCTGCACGCTTTACATCCTCCTGGCCGTGTGGACAAGGAGCTGCAGCCTCACCTTCACCAAAAGTTCATGCCGGTGAAGGTGACACTCAGGAGGGCGAGCATACACAGACAGCTCTGTTAAAGCCCCAGAGTAAGAATTTTCTAAGCACAGGTCTGAAAGCACTGCATAAACTTTGGCTCCTCTCTTTAGATAAAAGGAGTACCTAAGAAGAAACAATCCAGAGAAATTCGCAGTATGCTCACTTCTTTTGACCTGCTCGAGAAACGTAACACTGTGTCGATGAACCTGAGTGGAGGGATGAAGCGCAAACTCTCAATCATTATAGCTCTTATAGGGGGTAGTAAGGTAACTAACAGTTAAAAACGGCAGGTTCTCGTGGGGCTGGCGAGATGGTTCCATGGTAAAGTCCCTGCTGGGCACGCAGACACCTGGCTTCAGATCCCCAGTGCCCAGGGAAAAGTGCCAGGCATGGTTGTGGGTACCCATAATCTTAAACCAAAGATGCTACGGAGACAGACAGACCCCCAGATCTTGCCATCCAACCACTCCAGCTCATCAGTAAATTGTGGGTTCAGCCTGAGACCCTATCTCAGAAGACAAGATATAGAGTGATTGTGGAAGACACTGAACACCAGTCTATGACATCTACATACATGTACACACATCATGGGAAATAAAATAAGATAAAATAAAATGGGTCTTTACTCCTCCAGTTCAAACACGAAGATGGCACAAATCCAGCTCTCCTAAATTGTAGCTCTCTCAAATTCACATTATTAACGCAGCTGATTCAGTGTAGTCATGTGTTTGAGTGTTTATCGGTTTTTCATCCTAGGGTGATCTAGAGTGTGCATTTTAACTTAAATATGTCTCACACACACGTGGCAGGTTATCCCACAGGCCGTAAGCATAAAGTAAACAGACCCTTGATTACTAACTCTTGTCTCTAGGTGGTGATACTCGATGAGCCAACATCTGGCATGGATCCGGTCTCAAGGAGGGCCACCTGGAACCTACTTCAGCAATATAAAAAGGACCGCACGATCCTCCTGACCACACACCACATGGACGAAGCCGATGTGCTTGGTGACCGCATTGCCATCCTGGTCATGGGGACCCTGAAGTGCTGTGGCTCTTCGCTTTTCCTGAAGAAACTATACGGTCTCTCTCTCTGTCTCTCTCTCTCTCTCTGCTTGGTTCCTTGAATGTTGGCGCTGTAATAATATCTCTCTGAGCAAGGTGTGGTGGCACATGTCTGTAACTCTAGTGCTTGCTAGGCTGAGGTAGTAGCAATGATGAGTTGGAAGCTCCATGAAGTGAGACCTTGTCTCAAAAAATATCATTTTAACATTTTCAGTCTTTTTTTTTTTTTTTTTTTTTTTTTTTGTCTTCTCTACACAGATTTTCTAAGTCCTATTGCACTAGATCTGAAACATTTTGGTTATTCCTGGTTACGATTTAGACATAACCTATCTATTCAGTTTTTTCCCAGTCTGACCCAATAAACATATTCTCACTTGGAAAATGTTCCTTATTGACCCAATGAACATGAACATCATATTTATTTCTTCCATGCCAATGATATTAACTGACAGTTTGTCATAGCAACACAGATTTAACAGCAGATCTGTAGATGCTTATAGGGAAGAAAGCCAACAACCACACTGCTATCTTAGTTTTCTCACTTGAGCATCAGTATCAGACACCCACTGCATGAGTTACATCCTTTCTAATTTATTTTCACAAACTGTTTCTCAAATGCTGCCACTGGTCAATCGGAACTTACTGAGTAAGGAGTAAATAAAAAGTTGGCTCAGACAGTCTTGACTTCAGGAGATATACAGTCTGTTTGTCTAGTAAGAGTGAACTGTTTCCAGGCCTAGTGACAAAGGCCTGTATGTAATTCCAGAAATTTAAGAGGCTGAGGCAGGGGGGTTGTGAGTTGAAGGGCTTCCTGGGCAACAGAGTGAATTCAAATCAAGCCTAGACAACTTAGGGCAATGTTGTCTCCAAAAGTATGAAGAGGGGGCTGGGGAAACCATTCAGTGGGTAGCGTGCTTCCCATGCGAGCATGAAGATCTGAGTAAGGACCTGAGGCAAGGGTGGAAAAAGCAGGGCACAGCGGTCTGCACAGAGATGGGGAGCAGAGGCAGCCAGGCCAGACAAGTTTGGGACCTCCAGGTTCAGGGAGAGACCCTGTCTCAAAAATAGGGAGATGGAATTGAGGAAGGCACCTGTGAACACCTCTGTATGCACACCCCCACTCCCCACACCCACATAGCCACCCACCCCATACAGGATTCAGTACAATTTAAAGGGTACAAAGAGGGCTGGAGATATAGCTCAGTGGTAGAGCACTTGCTAGTCGTGCATAAGACCCTGTGTTTGCTCCTCAGCACTTTAAAAACAAACAAACGACCCCCGCCAAACAAAAAAGAACAACAAAATGAAGAGTGCCAGTTCCTCAGTAAAATGCTTGTCTGGTAGGACAGGCTCTCTATGTAACTCTTAGTGCTTAAAAAAAGAGAGAGAGAGACTAATAGAAAATGTGAGTTCATACAAACCATTTGTTCTTGGTGTTGAAATTATCTGTCTCAAACCAGTAAGAAACACAAGCTTGGCAGATGCAGATCAGTGAATGAAGCTAGAGATGACTTCATGACACTATTTGAATTCATTTACCTCACATTTACTGTTTCTCCTCCCATGGGTGAGTTGTTAGAACTCATTCTTGATAAACATTAATTAACATTATCTGAAGAACTCCCCCTTCTTATAGATAAGAGAGCTAGGGCTCGTATTTCAGTAATGAGAAATCCGGAAAGGAATTGGGAGGGATTCGGGGTTGGGTGCACCTGATGCCCAAGCCTGAGCTCTTCTGTACTGAATGCTGCCTTTCAGGGTGATAGCCCTCCTCTTCTTTTTCCTCCCCTAAAGGGTAACGTGGGCTTTACTAGTAAATTTTCTGGATGTCGGAAGTAGTGTAAATAATATTGTTGACTGCCTTTGCGCTTATGACCAGTACATAGAAACCAGCGTTCCTATAGTAAAGCCAACTGGACACACACCGTTAGTACCTGACTACATTGATTATCGATAGGGGTTTCAGTTTCAAAAGAAACTTAAGTGGGCAACGAGGGCCGGGAGCACACTCAGTGGGTGAGCTTTCCCATAAGGGTCAGGATTGAGTTTAGATCCCATGGAACGCTTCAACACTGGGTGGGCATGGTGGCCCCTGTGTAATTCCAGCTCCAGGGAGGCCAAGACTGCGCATCTCCCCCAGCAAACTGGCTAGCTAGACCAGCCTAGTCTTCAGCTTCTGGGGTCAAGTAAGAGATGAAGGAGGACACTCAATGTCAGCCTCTGCCCTTCATCTGCACAGCTACATACATACGTACACATGCGCTTGCGCATACGAGAGGACACGCACCTTCACGCACACAACATACACATACAAAAAAAAAAGAGCAATGGAAAATAGGTTTTTAAGACAGTGAATGAGTACTTAATAAAAGAAAGATCATGAAGGTAAAAGTTGTCTCCCCCGTGTCCAACCACATAAAGGCAAGCCTGAATCAGAAAGGATTTTTTTTTTTTTTGATTAATGAAAAATTAAGTTTGAAAGCCATGTTGAAAATAGAAGGGAATTCAGGATGGTAGCTCAAACCATCCTTAGGATCTAAATCATGCCTGACTCTTAATAGGTCTTCAGTAAGTATGTATTAAATGATCAAATAACGTTCATGTTTGTTCTCTCAGCTACCGGTTGCCATTTTATCAGGAAAGGGGGGTACTAACAGAGAACATCTCCGTAGCTCTCCAAATCTGGCCTGTAACTTATATTGCTGTTGCTTCACTCTGGCTGCTAATAGCAATATGCAGTAGCTATTGTAACACATTCCTTAAAAGCTGGGGATTGTAGCATGGTGGAAGATCACTGCTCATAGTCATGGGTTCAATCCCATACACACCACACCCCATTCTCCATGTGTAACCAGAATGTCAGCGCCCAATGCTAACTTCCATTTGCAGAAGTCAGTAACCAGAGCCAGGACATAAATCTTTTAAACCTCGCTTTATTCAGAGAATGACCATCTGAGAAGATGGTAAACTAAATAGCCTAAAAAAAATCTGTCTAAACTTCTTGTCTCTAGCTGTCGGATTACAGAGAAGGGGTGGCCTAGGGCACTGAGGCAGGCAGTCCTGAGCTGCCTTGCCCTCCTGGTGAAGTGGTCAGTACATTTCAGACTCTCAGGATGTCATCGCTTCTCTTGATATAGCCCTTTCCTCCTTTCTAGATGCATGGGTCTGGGCACATGAGTCAAGTCGAGTCAAGTTAATTCCTTCTGGTTTCAATCTTATGCTCTACCAGACATATCTGAGCCTGGAGACAGGGGATCACTCAGAATAAGCTAAGCATCAGCAGTGCTGTATATTAAGTTCTTAATGACATGTGCAGAGATTTGCCTGTGTCTTTATATTCTAGAACATGGAAATGCCTTATGCAGCTGATAAGCCTAAACTGTGGAGATTAAGCATGCTTCCGCTGAGAATATTCAGTGGCTTCATTTGACCTTCTAAATGGATCTTTTCAGGTGTGGGATATCACCTAATCATGGTGAAGACCCCTGACTGTGATGTTGAAGCAGTCTCCCAGCTCATTAGGAAACACATACCAACTGCCAAGATGGAGACTAATGTCGCAGCTGAACTGTCATTTATCCTACCGAAGGAGTACACACACAGGTAAGGATCCAGAAATGCTGCACAGTGGTGTTGGGTCACCGGAAACCACCATGACCTTTTTGGTGGTTGGCCACAAGATCCTTCCCACTCGCCTTTTGAGACACCCTAATCAGAGCATTCGCTCCCTATGATTTCACTAACTGTACAGAAAGATTCCAGAAAAGGTGGCAGCCATGAGATCTTCATGCTCATGTATTGAAAATGGCATTGATTAATGATAAGACAGGGTACCATATTGAAATATTTTTTTCTTCTTCCTGAGACAAGTGAATTTGTTTTGTTCTATAACAGGGTTTTAATGTTTTCTTTTGATTTTTAATAGATATACCTATGTATGTAAACATATATAGTATAGGTACATTGGGATGTCTTAGTAGATGCTTATGTTATGGAATGATCAAATTAAATAATTGGTAAATACATTACCTCATATACTAATTTTTCAGAAGAAAATGAGAATTATCTACTACTTCAGTTTAGCCACCATTCTGTGCTAGGGATCAGTGAAGCTTACTGCTCCTGTCTGGGAACTTACATTCTTCCATCAACAGCCACATCCCCACCCCACGCCCAAACCCACAGGGACCTGATGCCCCTACCGTGCTCTCTGCTTCCATGCGTTCAAAGTTTTAGATCTTTCTTTATACATAAAATCATGCGCTATTTGCCTTTCTGTGACTGTGGTTTTCACCGAGCATGTCTTCTGGGCTGTATATTGGCTGATACAGGTGATGACTCCGTTTCTTTATCTTTAAAGGCCATACCTGTCCTATGCACCTACATAACACCATGTCCCTTTTATAAACCATGTCACTCCTGTGGCTGAGATACTGTGAATCATGCTCTAACGAACAAAGGAATTGAGGCATGCTGATCTCAGTTCATTTAACTATGTAAACAGAAGTGAGCGGCTGGATTGTATAGCATGTTACTTTTAGATTTCTGGGCGTTCCCATGAGTACTGGCATGTTAATCAATCATAGCACCTCTAAGGATAAGCAGCACTTGCTGTCTTCAGAATGTGCGTTTGTCTCCCTTATAGTAACCGTTCTAGTAAGTGTTATATTTGCTGTGATTTAAATCTTGATTTCCTTGGTTTTTTTTTTTTTTTTTGGTTATGTTAAAAATTTTTAAATCTTCCTTTGAAGATTACATCTTTCCCCATTTTGATTGGATTGTTTGTTTCCTTGATATTGAGTTTCTTCCCCTTTCAAATATTAGTTCCTACAAAAGCTATAGTTTGCAAATATCTATCCCCAAATATGAGCTGTTTCTTCATTATAACATTGCCTTAGAAGGATTTTTAGCTTGATGTAATGCCTTACTCTTTTCCTTTTTTCTAACATAATATTTTTATTGATTATTTGGGATTTTTTAAATTCACTTTATATCCTTGTTGTAGCCCTGTTTTTACTCTCCTCTCAGTCCTACCCTCCCTCCCTCCCTCTTCATCCCTTCCCTTTTCCTTAGAAATGGGGAGCTCCCTTTTCCTTAGAAATGGGGAGCTCCCTTTTCCATCCACCCACGCTCATGAAGTTGCATCAGGACTGAGCCTGTCCTCATCCCCTGTGACCTGGCAAGGCAGTCCCATCAGGGAAAAGTGATCAAAAATCTGGCAAGTCATGGGCTACATCTGTGCTGGGGTTCTGGGTTATCTCCATGCATGCCACTTGGTTGGAGTATCAGTCTCAGGGAAGACACCTGTGCTCAGATTTTTTGCTTCTGTTGCTCTCCTTGTGGGGCTTCTGTCCTATCCAGATCTTACTATTTCCCACTTCTTTCATAAGATTCGCTGCAATCTGACCAAAGGTTGGCCATAAGTCTCAGCATCTGCTTTGATAGTCTGCAGGGCAGAACCTTTCATGTATGGAGAAGGAGGAGGAAGGGGGAGGGATTGGGAGGGGAGGAGGGAGGAAACTACAGGGTGGATACAAAGTAAATAATGTGTAATTAATAAAAAAAAAAATTAAAAAAAACCTGGCAAGTGAGTCCTTATCCAATGCAGTCCCCACTTCCCTTACTAGAGGACCCACATGAGCCCTAAGCTGCCCATCTGCTATGTCTTTGCAGGGGGCCTAGGTCCAGTTCATGCATGGTCCTTGGCTGATGGTTCAGCCTCAGCAAGCCCCTCTGGACCTTGGTTAGTTGGCTCTGTTGGTCTTCTTTTGCAAATCCTAAAACCTCCAGATTGTTTTCACTTTCCTCCGCCTTTTCCACAAGACTCCCTATGCACGGCCCATTGTTCAGCTGTGAGTCTCAGCATGTTTTGAGGCCAGCTGGGTAGTCTCTAAGAGGGCAATTCTGACAGGCTCCTGTCTGCAAGCTTAGCAGAGTATGCTTTATTTTTTCTCTTTATTATTATTATTATTATTATTATTATTATTATTATTATTATTATTAATAATAATAATTACACTTTATTTATTTTGTATCCCCCCATAAGCCCCTCCCTCCTCCCCTCCTGATCCCACCCTACCTCCCCTTTCTGCATGCATACTCCTCCCCACGTCCACTGATAGGGAGGTCCTCCTCTCCTTCCTTCTGATCTTAGTCTATCAGATCACATCAGGAATGGCTGCATTGTCTTCTTCTGTGGCCTGGTAAGGCTGCTCCCCCCTCAGGGGGAGGTGATCAAAGAGCAGGCCAATCAGTTTATGTCAGAGGCAGTCCCTCTTCCCATCACTATATAAGCCACTTGGACACTAAACTGCCAAGGGCTACATCTGTGCAGGGGTTCTAGGTTATCTCCATGAATAGTCCTTGGTTGGAGTATGAGTCTTTGGGAAGTTCCCTGTGTTCAAATTTTCTTGTTCTGTTGCTCTCCTTGTGGAGTTCCTGTCCTCTCCAGCTCTTGCTATTTCCCACTTCTTACATAAAATTCCATTCACTCTGCCCGACAGTTGGCCATCAGGATCAGCATCTGTTTTGATAGTCTGCAGGGCAGAGGCTTTCAGATGCCCTCTGTGGCAGGTTCCTAGGTTGTTTCCTGTTTTCTTCTTCTGGCTTTCAGAGGCCCTCTGTAGCAGGTTCCTAGGTTGTTTCCTGTTTTCTTCTTCTTCTGATGTCCATCCTCTTTGCCTTTCAGGATGGGGATTGAGCGTTTTAGTTAGGGTCCTCTCTTTTGCTTAGTTTGTTTAGATGTACCGATACCTGAGTGACCCCCAAAACTCTACCAGGGAATTCCTACAGCTGATAAACACCTTCAGCAAACTGGCCAGATACAAAATCAACTCAAAAAAATCAGTAGCCCTCCTGTATACAAAAGACAAAAGGGCTGAGAAAGAAATTAGGGAAACAACACCCTTCACAATAGCCACAAAGGACATAAAGTACCTTGGTGTAACCCTAACCAAGCAAGTCAAAGACTTGTATGAAAAAAATTTCAAGTCTCTGAAGAAAGAATTAGAGGAAGGTATGAGAAGATGGAAAGATCTCCCATGCTCATGGCTTGGCAGGATTACCATAGTAAAAATGGCCATCTTACCAAGAGCAATCTACAGATTCAATGCAATTCCCATCAAATTGCCAACACAATTCTTTACAGACCTGGAAAGAAAAATTCTCAACTTCGTATGGAATAACAAGCAACCGAGAATTGCTAAAACAATCCTCTACAATAAAAGATCTTCTGGAGGTATCTCCATCCCTGATCTCAAGCTATACTATAGAGCAACAGTTATAAAAACTGCATGGTACTGGCATAGAAACAGAATGGTGGATCAATGGAACCAAACAGAAGACCCAGAAATAAACCCACACACTTATGGACACCTGATTTTTGACAAAGATGCCAAAACCGTACAATGGAAAAAAGATAGCATCTTCAATAAATGGTGCTGGTCCAACTGGATGTCTACATGTAGAAAAATGAAAATAGATCTATACTTATCACCCTGTATAAAACTGAAGTCCAAGTGGATCAAAGACCTCAACATAAAACCAGACACATTAAATCGGCTAGAAAAAAAAGTGGGGAATACCCTAGAACTCATTGGTACAGGAGAGAACTTCCTGAACAGAACACCAACAGCACAGGCTCTGAGAGCAACAATCAATAAATGGGACCTCCTGAAACTGAAAAGCTTCTGTAAAGCAAAGGATACTGTCATCAAAACAAAGCGACTGCCTACAAATTGGGAAAGAATCTTCACCAACCCTTTATCTGACAGAGGACTCATATCCAGTATATATAAAGAACTAAACACTCTGAAAAGCAACAAACCAAGTAATCCACTTAAAAAATGGGGAACAGAGCTAAACAGAGAATTCTCTGTAGAGGAATATCGAATGGCAGAGAAGCACTTAAAGAAATGCTCAACCTCATTAGCCATTAGGGAAATGCAAATCAAAACAACCCTGAGATTTCACCTTACATCCATCAGAATGGCCAAGATCAAGAACTCAAGTGACAACACATGCTGGAGAGGTTGTGGAGAAAGGGGAACCCTCCTCCACTGCTGGTAGGAATGTAAACTGGTACAACCACTCTGGAAATCAATCTGGCACTTTCTCAGACAACTAGGAATAGCGCTTCCTCAAGATCCAGCCATACCACTCCTAGGCATATACCCAAAAGAGGCTCAAGTACACAAAAAGGACATTTGCTCAACCATGTTTGTAGCTGCTTTATTTGTAATAGCCAGAAGCTGGAAACAGCCCAGACGCCCCTCAACTGAAGAATGGATGCAGAAATTGTGGTACTTCTACACAATGGAATATTGCTCAGCAATGAAAAGTAAGGAAATCATGAAATTTGCAGGTAAATGGTGGGACCTGGAAAGGATCATCCTGAGTGAGTTGTCCCAGAAGCAAAAAGACACACAGTATATACTCACTCATATAAACATACAACATAGGATAAACCCACTAAAATCGGTACAGAGTACCCTTTATAATGTCAGGGGTTGGCACTCTCTGGTAGGTTGGGTCTTTAGTTGGGCCAGACATTGATTGGGCATTTCCTTAGTCTTTGTTCTGTGTGCTCTATCCTCATCCCTGTACAACTTGTAGACAGGGCAAATCCTGGGTCAAAGTTTTTGTGGGCAGGTTGGTGTTCCCCTCTCTCGACTAGGGGACTAGTCTAGTTAGTGGGTGTCCTGTTCAGTCTCTGTGGCCTCTGCTACTAGTAGTCTCTGCTTGAGTTCCCTCATATCCTCCCAGGAGCCTACCCCAACTTTGTTCTCCAGCTTATCACAGGATGTCCCCACCCTCAGTTTCCCCTTTCTCTACAGGCCTTCTGTCCTCTCACCCTCACTCTCCACAGGTCTGATCTCCACCCTCTTAACTCTCTGTGCCCTCTCCTACCTTGTTTCCTCTCTTCAGTCACTACCTCTGTCTATTCCGTCTCCCTTTCATGCATCCTCCCTTGGATCCTCAATGTTACTTACCTTCTTTGGGTTTGTGCCTCATAGTATGCTTATCCTGTACTGTATGGCTAAAATCTACTTATAAGTGAGTACATACCATGTGTGTCTTTTTGAGTCTGGGTTACCTCACTGAGGATGATCTTTTCTAGTTCCCATTTGCCTGCAAATTTCATGGTTTCTTTTTAATAGCTGAGTAGTATTCCATTGTGTATCCATTCTTCACTTGGGGGACATCTAGGTTGTTTCCAGATTCTGGCTAGTATGAACAAAGCTTCTATGAACATAGTTAAGCAAGTGTATTTGCTGTATGATGGAGTATCTTTTGGATTCATATCCAGGAGAGGAATAGCTGGGTCTTGAGGTAAGGCTATTCCTAAATTTCTTAAAAAGTGCCAGATTGATTTCCAAAGTGGTTGCACAAGTTTACATTCCCACCAGCAATGGAGGAGAGTTTCCATTTCTCCACATCCTCTCCAGCATGTGTTGTCACTTTATTTTTTGATCTTAGCCATTCTGATGGGTCTAAGATGGAATCTCAGAGTTGTTTGGATTTGCCTTTTCCTGATGACTGAAAATGACTAAGGAAGGGCCACAGTATGAACCACAGACACCCACACGGCCTCTGGCATCAGCGTATGCCACAGGCCTCAGCATGGTCTCTGATGGCAGTACAGACCAGACACCAACACGGTCCTCTGCCACAGAGTGGGCCACAGACACTAGCATGGCGGTAACACAGGGCGTGGATACCAAGATGGCCCCCAGAAGCTGCATGGTCCTTCTTGTTTTTTTTTTTTTCTTTATAATTGATCCTGTTGGCTCTGCTTTTAGAATTTTACCTAAGAAGAATTATTTGTTCAGATCAGTGTCATGGAGGCTCCACTCTGTTTTCTTCTGGTTTTTTAGTTTTCAGATTTCACGGTTAATCCATTTGAGGGTGATTTTTTTGTTTGTTTGTTTGAAACAAGGTCTTGCTATATAGCCCTGGTTAGCACTGTAGGCTGATTATTCTCACATGCAGTATAAAATAAGGTTCAGTTTAATTCTTCTGAATATGAATAACTGTTTTCCCATCTAGGGAATAAACTTTCTCTATTTTGTTTTTGGAGCACTGTTAAGAACGGACTGTCAACTGCATGGGTTTGCCCCAGGGTTCCCCTTTCTGCCGCATTGCTCAGTGTCCGTTTCGGTGACTGTGGTTTTCTGTTACATTTTGGAGTCATGTTATGTGAAGTCTCTAGCTGAGTCCTTTGCTCAGGTTCCTTTCACTATTTGGAACCTTTACATTTCTCTGAGAAGTTTTGAATAGTTTTTGCTATTTCTGTAAAAAAAAAAAAAAAAAAAAGCTAGAAATGATAATAATAATAAAAATAATGCTGGTAATTTTTGTGGTTTTTAAATTTTTTCTGATTTTGAGTTAACTATTTAACATGTTTATGCATATGTATGTAAATTTCTTACTTAACATTGTATTTATTTTGAAATCATTTTTATCATGTAAAAACTGGAATAATGTTGATAACACACACATACACAAAGCACAACAGAGGCTTTTCAGTATAATAAATGAACTGCATTAAAGGGTTTAAAAAATCTGCCACATCTCTCCCCAGAAAGAACTGCTAGACTTTTAGCACAACATTAGAGCTACACTGTTGCATGAGCACATTTGTTGCTGTCATGTAAAACACACTAAGATAATGTATAAAACTGGCCCTTGCTTCTGATCTTGAGAGAAAAGAGATTATTTACAACTTCAATTCAATATATAAGAAACTGGGGCTGGAGAGTTGTCTCAGAGGTTAAGCGCACACTGGCTATTCTTCCAAAGGTCCTGAGTTCAATTCCCAGGAACTCCATGGTGGCTCACAACCATCTGTGATGAGATCTGGTGCCCTCTTCTGGCCTGCAGGCACAAATGAAGGCAGAATACTGTATAAATTATATGTTTACACACACACAATATACATACATACGAAACTGCTGGGCGTACACTTTTAATCTCAGCACACACCTTTAATCCCAGAACTCAGGAGGCAGAAGCAGGTGGATCTCTGTGAGTTCTAGGCCAGCCTAGAGTGGGTTCCAGGACAACCATAGCTACACAGAGAAACCCTGTCTCAAAGAACAATATCTCTACATACATATACATGTGTGTCTATACATACACACACACAAGTTTCCACAATGGATTTTGTGTCCTGAGGCTGTGTCAGTTCTTAGAGCATAGCTGTTTTTGAGAATGGCAAGTTTCCTGGAGTAAGAGGATTTTAAAGAATGAGATTCTATGACATTTCAAAAAAAATATTCTTGTGCCACCACCCACTTCTGTTCAAGATCACTCAAGACTCCTGTGGTTTGGGGATGGACAGTTTCTACCTAGGCTCTAACTTCTGTGTTTCTTTTTCCATTTTCTGCTTTGGGTGTCTTATACTTCCTACTAGTATATACGTATTCATCCTGTTGGCTTTAGTGTTTCACAGGAGCCACAGCACGTAGCAAGTAAATTAAAACTTAACCAGCAGGGCAAACTAAGTCAGCATACAAAGAGAGTTACTGCAATTTTATCCGGAAACGGGGAAGGAATTTCCTGTAGCAACTTGGTGTATCTTCCCTCCTGGTGTCCCACATTTGTGATATGTCAGGCACGTGGACATCACTGAGCATTTCCGTGACACATGGAAAACACTACTGAGGGAAATCATGTAAGAACAGATGTACACATATGTATGGGTTCACACATGTGTATATGAGATGTGTGTGTGTGTGTGTTTGTACAGATACCATCTTCATTATCTTTTAGCTTTGAAGAACTTTTCACAGTCCTAGAGGAAAGACAAGAAGAGCTGGGCATCTCTGGCTTTGGTGTCTCCGTGACTACCATGGATGAGGTTTTCTTCAAGTGAGTAATAATCCACAAGGAAGGTCAGAGAAAGGCTGCCCCCTCCCCGCAGCTACACTTTGAAAGCAATTCTCATTTTGTTTCAGGCTACACAAAGGGGAAGGAGCGACCTTAGCGGGTTAGAAATGCCAACCTGAGTCTCGCCCCCATGCCCAGCAGCACCATCTGCTCCCTGATTCCCAGCACCCTGCCTTTGGAATAGTCTTTGTTCTCACAACTCTTCTTGGTCATGTCACGTGGAGGCAGCTTCTAGAGCACCACTTTGCCCCAGAAGCCCTCAACATCTTCTCATACTGTGGCATCTGTTATTCTCTAGCATTTCTCCTTTATATTAACACAACAACACACACATAAACACAGAATCCTGAGCCAAAGACGACAAATTAACCATGTATCCATTTGCCTTATAAGGTAATCTGTATATTTCTTTAGTCTAGAAAATTTAGAAAAACAAAAATATCAGAGTTCTATAGAATTAGAAATATCATGAAACTAAAACTACAATCATCACTGTAATTTTGTAAAATGTAGGATATTTAATAACCACTTAGCCCTGAAAACAAAAACACCTTGTCTTGGAACTTTGTGCATGATTAGTTCATTTTGTACCTTGGGGCTGGGGCTGGGGCTGGGGTTGGGGCTGGCGCTTGGAGGCCAAGAGCTTTTCTTACACGCGCAAAGCCTTGTATTCAATCTACAGTGCCAGAAATGTTAGAATGCTGGCGACGAAACCTCCAGGCCTCAGGCACATCAGGCAATTTCTTGACCATTGAGATTCAGCGTTTCTCCACACCCACACCCAAAGCACGTTTTCCATCATTAAGAATAGTATTGTATATAACACCCATTTAGAAAGGTTTCTATTCATGAAAATTTCTGAAGGACAGGAGTTAGGGAACTAATATTATAGTTAGAAGTTATTTTTAACATATATATTTTTAAAAATCAACTCTCTTTGTCTTTGTCTGTCTCTGTCTATCTCTGTCTCTCTGTCTCTCTGTCTCTGTGTGTGTGTGTGTGTGTGTGTGTGTAGGGTCAGCAATCTGGAAGACTTGGCGTTGAACACCGTGTCTACCCGTTCAACTTCCACAGTGAGCCAAAGCATAAGTGAAGAAAACCAGAATATGAATGTGCCCAGAAATTTTGAGAGCCCGGATTACCAAAGAGGACATTCTAATTCTTCATCTAACACTGGGGTGAGCACCTTTCCCAACTATATAATGCCAACATAGAAGAAGACATTTTACTCAGCTTAGTTCAGAAGAGTTTTGAAGTTCTTGGAGTGAGCCCATTCACAGAGGGAAACATTTGTAAGGGAATGTTTCACTTAAGTTTCTAACTCAAATGTGAAATAGCAAAGGTTAAAAAACAGGTTTATTTTAATTGTTCTATATAATTGATTTACTCATTATGCGGTGCGTGTGTGTGTGTGTGGACAGCTGCATGTGGAGACCAGAGAACAACTGAGCCTAAGAGGAGGGCTCTGTGGAGTTGATTCTCTCCTTCCACCCTGTGGATTCTGGAGACCCAGGGGAGGTCACTAGGCTGTGCAGTGAGCACCTTTATCCATTCCACCATCTCACCAGCCCAATTTTACTTTCACAGTTCATCTTCCTTATAGAACTGTTATTTTCTTCAGAGCCGAAGAAGATTTTTTTGCTGGTACAAACGACTACGATCCCTGCCCACACGCACACACAAAAATGACATTTCACTCCTCCTGTGGCTGGGCTGCAGAGTCCCTGCATTCCTGCGGCGATGCCACCTCACTGTCTAACCTTTGTGTGTTGCTCTCCTGATTTGTATTTCTCACAAAGGTTTGCATGGGTGTGCAGCAGAGATTCTCAGAGGGTGGGTACATTTATCTGAGTTTCTTGGAAGTTCTTAGGTTTTTCCAGCAGAACTTGGGAGCTTGTGAATTCTAGACATTTGTATACAATGTTTGTATTTGTGTGCAAATGTATAGGTTTGTATACAATGTCTAGAATTTTGAGTTAAAATTGTGATTTCCCACTGTCACTTACTGGACACTTGTCTTGTGTCAAGCTGAGGTAACACGGATGGGGTTATTTCGGGGAGCTGGAGATATCCAAGTGTGCGCTGTATCTGACATGATGCCTCGTCACCTCCTCTCCATGCTCCTTCTTCCCAGTTTCTTCCTCATGTGGAAACCTAGATAAACTGTGGGACATTTCTATTGCTCTCTGACTTTTTCCTTTCAGTTTTTGAGGGAGAGGTCAGAGCTGGTGGGTCAGTCTAGAAAAAAGCTGATCACTGGGGCAAAACACTTTTTATTTTCTCATTATAGAACTCTAAGTGAGAAGCAGTCTCCTAAAAGCAGACACTGTCCTTGTCCCGTCCATGAGCATTATGGGAGAGAAAGGTTCTCCCTCCACATTTTACTTTATTTCTAGTCAAAGATAGCACCAGTGTGGTTTCTTTTATTCAGAACATACTGGCTGACTAGCGATATTTTCTCACTTAGAATTATGGGGTGTCTAAGTGTTGGGGAGCATACAATAATTGTATTTTAAAACTGCAATGTGCTTAAAATGCTCTTCTTTGACTCTCAGGAACCTTTTCTAAAGAAGCCTGTATTTAAAGCAAAGGGTTCCGTTATTTAACTGAGAACAAACCCGCAGTCAGCTACAGACTGGTCCTGAGAGCTTGCAAAACAGACAAAAGGGTATATTCGTGTACATTTTCAAAGAGGTTAAGAGAAAAAAATATGTTGGGCACCTTGCAGTTTTAAACTAAATTCTTCTGTTGCCCTGACATCCTGTAACCCTGTAGACCACAGAGCCAGAAAGCTGGCCATAGAAACTTGCTATGAAACATGATGCTGAAAGACGGCATTTAATGCAAGAGAACGGTGTGGTATCCTGCAAAGAGGCGTTAGGAACACGTCAGAGACAATCCCGTTTCGGGAACTTTCCCAGTAACGAAGCTAGGCGCGGGGCTGTCTTGCCTCCAGGGAACACTCTGCAGCAGGCCTCCCAGCTGCTCTTCCTCCGTGCACATCTGTCGTCACACCGATGAAGACATTTCTAGCGCCAATGGCTTCCATCAAGGCCCGTGGCCACCGTAACGCTGTCCTCTCCCCTCCCGCAGTGGGCTCTGTTCGGCCAGCAGTTCCGAGCCATGTTCATCAAAAGGGTCCTGTTCTCTTGGCGCAACTGGAAGATGCTGCTGCTGCAGTTGCTGGCCCTCCTGGGCCTCATGTATCTTCTAATAAAAGGCATAAGCTTCTTGAAGCAGGAAGAGCCTGCCAGGGTGATGGACCTGGAGCAGTACGGCGAGACGGTCGTGCCTTTCTCCGTCTCTGGAGATCCTCGGCTGACCCAGGATCTCACCAAAAATCTCGAGATCCTATTGAAGGCTAAAAACCAGAAACTTCAGGAAGTGGAAGGTAAGTCTCTTGCAAACAGCGTGAGTGACATTGGATGAAGTTCTGCTTAGATTAGGAAGGTCCAGCTGGAATGTTTAGCTCTTTGTTCCTATTCACTCTTATCCTGTCCTATTTTCTTTTCTCTTCTCCCGTCCTCCCTCCCCCCTCCTTCTTTTATTTTGTAATCAATTTTACAAAGTCATACATTCAGAGAAAAAACAAACAAACAAACAAACAACCTTCAAGGCCATTATTGTTAACAGCAAATGGAGATACTCTGACGTGGAGAGGGTCGTGTACCATAATGAGGAGCAAAGATATGATTTTTAGGGAAAATAAGTCCTTTCGAAGCAGCCACATATCAGGAAAACTGGATAAGGGGGTATCCAGAAAAAGACCGTAAGCCTTGTGCTCTTCTAACTCTAAAGGCTATTTCATTGCACGGATGGAATACACAGAAGCTGAGAGAGCAGCTATTTTTCATCAAAGGATCCAAGTTCCTGAATTTTCTAATTAAACATTGACAGAACAGAGGCAAAAATAAATGACTCCACGGCAATAGCAGGAGATTTTTAAACTTTACTTTCAATAATGAGCATATCAAGCAGACAGCATTTCAAGAATAAATGGTGTTTTCAACTAACACCGTAGGTCAAAAGAGACTAACAGAATGTCCAGTCCAGTACAAAATAATTTATATTTTTGTCAAGGGCACAGTATCATGGTCCACTTCCTGATCTTAGCAAAAATTGAGCTTTTGTCCATATAATGTTGGCAATATGCTTGTTTGTCCTGGTTAGTTTTTTTTCTCAACTTGACATAAGCTAGAGTAGTCTGAGGAGAGGGACTATCAGTTGAGAAAATGGGTCCATAAGATTAGCCTGTGGGCCAGTCTGGGGAGACTTTCTTGTTAATGATTGATGAAGGAGGGCCCAACTCCCTGTAGGTGGGGCCACCTCTGGGCAGGGGCTCCTGAGTTGTTTAAGAAAGAAGGCTGAGAAAACCATGAGGAACAAACCATTAAGCCGTGTTCCTCCATGGTCTCTACTTCAGTTCCTGCCTCCAGGTTCCTGCCATAATTTCGTGTCCTGATTTCCCTCAGTAATGGAGTGCGGACCTGAGAATCACAAGCTGGAAAAAACAAACAACAGCAACAAGAAAAAACGCTTTCCTCTCCAAGTTGCTTTTGGTAATAGTGTTTTCTCACAGCCATAGAAACCCTAACTAAGACACTGTTGTGTGTAGCCTTCATTATGTTTAGGGATGCCCCATCAATTCCCAGTTTCTTCAGGGCTTTTATCATGAAAGGGTACTGGATCCTTTTCTGTATCTAGTAAGATGATCATGTGATGTTTGTCCTAGAGTCCATTTATATGAGCCATCACACTCGTCTGCTTATCTCTGTTGAAACATGTCCACATCTCTGGGATAAATCTAACTCTATTATTGATAAATTTTTTGATGTGTTCCTGTGTTTGTTTTGCAAGTGTTTCACTGTGAGTTTTTGTAACTCTGCAGGGACATTGGTCTATAATCTTCTTTTGTTACTGTTGAACCTTTACCTAGTTTTGCTATCGGAGTAATTCTGGATTTGTTAAAAAAAAAAAAAAAGAGTCTAGTACTGTTCTTTCTTTGAATGGAATGTTTTGTCTTTTCTTAATTCTCATTTTATTAACTGTGCTTTTGTTAACTGCTTTCTGCCTTTAGGTTTTTGGACATGTTTCTCATTCTCTTTGGTTTGAAGAGTTCTTTCTAGTATTCTATGTAGGGCCATAGGGTAAATTCATTTATCGTGCTTTTATCATGGGGTGGTTTCCTCTTGACATTTATGATCTTTCAGATCTTGAAATACATTATTCCAAGTCCTTCTTGCTTTCAAAAGTTCTGAGAAGCAGTAGCCATCACTCCAATAGCCTGCCTTTATGACTTGGTGTTTTTTTTATTATTATTTAATTTTATTTTATGTGCATTAGTGTGAAGGTGTCAGATCCCTTGGAACTGGGGAATTGAACCCAGCTCCCTTGGAAGAGCAGACAGTGCTCTTAACCACTGAGCCATCTCTCCAGCCCCGACTTGGTGTTTCTATCTTGCAGTTTTCAATGCACTTTCTGTATATTTAGTGTTTTAACTATGACATATGTAGTTTCTTTTCCATTCTTGACTATTTGGTTTCTACATGACTCTTGTACTTAAAGGAATTTCTATTTCTCTTAATTTAGCAATTTTTTTCCAAGGTTGCATAGAAAATGTTTTCTATTTCTTTGGTATGAAGTTCTTCTCCTTTTTCAGTGTCCACAATTTGTGGATTTGGTCTGTTCATGGTATCCCAATGATCAAACATGTTCTGTTCCTATCTTAAAAACTTACCAATATCTTTAACTGAATGTATCTGTTCTTCTACCCTTTCCTCACTCCCTCATATTCTGTCCTTACTGCATTCTATTCTGTTGTCAATGGTTTTATTAGCTTTGTATTTTATTTTTTAAATGTTTTATTTCCAGAATTTTATTTTAGTTTTTCTTCAGTATTTCTGATTCTATTTTGTATCTTCTGTTAGCATCCTTATTTTAGTTAGTTCTTTATTAATATTCTTTTATTTCTAGAAACATATATAGAATTATTATATTTAACTCTTTGGGGTTAACTTAGTTAATTAATCTAGATCTTTCTCATTTGGAGCCATTATTCTAGTATTGATAGTTTTGGAGGAGATAAATTATCATAGTTTCTCATGTTACTTGTGTTTTGCATTGAGACTTGAGCATAAGAAGTTTGATCATTGTTTGCTGCTGTTTTTATCACCATTTAAAATTTTTCCCAAAAGACATTTGGAAACATTTATGACTGTAGTAGACAGTGTATGTTTACAAAGACAGAGGAACATGAATTAGAATAAAGTTATGATCGTATTCATAAGATTTGGGGTCAAGATAAGAGGTAGTTTGAACTTTATTGCAAGTTCTATTCAAGTACTTAGAAAACATCCAATAAATTATTTACATTAGGAAGCTGATATCTAAGTCTGGATAACAGAAATGAAAGTAAAGGATGCCGGAGGAAGAGGAAGATGCAACTGGGAAATAATGCAGAGAAGCACTCTTCGGAAGATGTATCAAGAAACATCAGAAGGGAGTTGGATGGAATGAAACCCAAAGAATCAGAAAGGGCCGGTTAAATGAAGACTGTACTGTTGCTGGAGACAAGCAGGTCAAGATGGGTTGTGTAGCAAAACAGAGCAGTTCTAACTAGAGGCCATAGATGGCTGGTGAGAGAGTAGAGTCACCATGGAAAGGATTAAGAAACGACTACAGAGTGGCCAATTCCTGTTTGGCTTGATAGACAGCTAAGTGCTTCATATCCTCACATCTAATCCTCACAATCCTCATGATCTTTGAAACTAATTTAAATCTAAGAAGATCCAAAAGATGGCTCTAAAAATTGATTACACTCAAACAACAATAAATGACAAGGAGGGTTCTAGGGAAGATGCTTAATTCTCAATCAAAAGGGAAAACAGGATAGATACCAGAAGCAGTAGAAGAGAGGGAACAGGATAGGAGCCCACCACAGATGTCCTCTAAAAAACTCCAACCAGCAGGGGATCAAAGCAGATGCAGAGACTCACAGCCAAACTTTGGACAGGGCACAGCAGTCTTATAGAAGAAGGGGGATATAAAAGGGTCTGGAGGTGACAGGAGGCGTTCCCCTCTCAATGAACTAGGGAAGAGGGATAGGGAAGGGAGAAGGAAGGAGGGTGCAACTGGGAGGATATGAGGAAGGGAGCTACAACTGGGACACAAATTGAATGAATTGTAAATAATGACAATAATAATAATGATAATAATAAAACCTAAAAAATTTTGACAGTTTTAAAATTATTTTTCCAAAAGCTATCTAAATAAACACTGTCAATATGCTATAAAATTAGATCTTATTGCTAGGTAGAAACACACAATATAGGCTAAAGTATTCTCTTCAAAAATTCATATGTATGTATACATATATGCATATAATATGTATGTTATAATCATGCCACATATGTTATACATAGTTCTCAACTAAATATTGCTCAGCCTTCTTTGATTGACAAGGAGAGTAAATGAATCATTTCATTTTGATTTATTCAACTAAATATTTACTGTATATTTAAAAATGAAGACTAAAATACATAGAAAGGATACTGTGAAGGGATAAATTATTGATAAATGCATTCCTCCACTGAGGGGCATCTGGGCTTTTTCCAGATTCTGGCTATTACAAATAAGGCTGCTACAAACGTGGTTGAGCAAATGTCCTTATTGTGTACTTGAGAATCTTTTGGATATATGCCTATAGGGATGGATGCACAAATTGTGGTATATCTACACAACGGAATATTACTCAGCAATAAAAAACAAGGAAATCATGAAATTTGCAGGGAAATAGTGGGATCTGGAAAAGATCATCCTGAGTGAGCTATCCCAGATACAGAAAGACACACACAGTATATACTCACTCATATAGACATATAATATAGGATAAACCTACTAAAATTTGTACACCTAAAGAAACTAATCAAGAGGGAGGACTCTTGCTAAAATGCTCAATTCCTATCCAGAAAGGCAAAGAGGATAGACTTCAGAAGAAGGAGAAAAGAGGGAACAAGTCAGGAGCCTGACACAGAGGACCTCTGAAAGGCTCTGCCCTGCAGACTATCAATGCAGATGCTGAGACTTATGGGCAACCTTTGGGCAGAGTGCAGGGAATCTTATGAAAGAAGTGGAAAACAGTAAGATCTGGAGAGGACAGGAACTCCACAAGGAGAACAACAGAACCAAAAAAATCTGAGCACAGGGTTCTTTCCTGAGACTGATATTCCAACCAAGAACTATTCATGGAGATAACCTAAGACCCCTGCACAGATGTAGCCCATGGCAGTTCAGTGTCCAAGTGGGTTCCATTGTAATAGGAACAGGGACTGTCTCTGACAAGAACTGATTGGCCTGCTCTTTAATTACCTCCCCCTGAGGGGGAAGCAGCATTACCAGGCCACAGAAGAAGACAATGCGGCCACTCCTGATGAGACCTGATTGACTAGGATCAGAAGGAAGGAAAAGAAGACCTCTCCTATCAGTGGACTTGGGGAGGGGCATGCGTGCAGGGGTTGGAGGAAGGGAGGGATTGGGACGGGAGGAGGGAGGGAACCACGGGGGGATACAAAGTGAATAAAGTGTAATTAATAAAGAAAAAAAGAAAAAAATTATTGATAAATGGAAGAGTCCTTTAAAAAGAGGAAACTAAGTGATGATGACAGGTCACACCAGGTTCACAAGAGAATCAATCCCTTGAGCTTAGGTGTTTTACCACTCAATTTCACAGCGCTTCCTCATTGGGTAAACCAGACAATGACAGCATCGTGACTGAAATGGATAGGAACAAGAAAAACAACAAAAGCGGAGTTTAGTGCTCAAAGCCGAGATTCTGGAATCAGAGGGTCCGACTTTAGGCTGCTGAGCTTTGTAGCATTCTCCTGCGAGACTCGTTACCCAGTGTCCCTTGTCCTCCACTTGCTCATCCGAAAATGGCAAAAACGGAGTTGTTGTGAGGAGTGAATACGTCATCGTGCACCCCTGTAGCAGCTTGGAAATAAGAGTGTATATGTGAGTGGTTGTTGTGGTTCGAGCATAACCATTTAGAATTTTAAATTTGGTTTTTATCGAAGTCTGTTCTCTGCCAAGTTCACGATGTAATAATCATGCACACTGACTGCTACAATGTCCTACCCATCTCCTGGATCTCCACACTGTCCCAGTGTGCTGCCATGCAAATCTCTCTTTCATGTTCACGTCTGTTTACTGTGTGCATCTAAGTGTATGTAAGAGGGAGGAAGAGAGCAGATAGTGAGTGTGTGTGCGTGCGTGCGTGCGTGTGTGTGTGTGTGTGTGAGAGAGAGAGAGAGAGAGAGAGAGAAAGGAAAGAGAGAGACTGGATTTAGCTAGGGACATCTGGGTTTATCCAAGACACTGATTCTCTGTTCAAATACGCAGCCGATAAAGCTTTTCTTCCACTCTGTGGGTGATCTCAGCCCTTCAGTTTCAAAATTTCTACCTTTTGATTAATAGTTTTATTTTCTGTGCACCTGGAGTCCTATGCAGAAAATCTCTACCTGTGCCTGCATGTCCAAAGCACCTCTTGCTTTATCCTCTAGCAGGTTGGGAGGGCTGGGTCTCACGAGATCCTTTGCTCATCTAGAGTTGAATTTTGTGCAAGGTGAAATGGAAGCATGTGATCTCATTCTCCTGAATGTTGACACCATTCGTTGAAGAGACCGCATCTTCTCTAGTATATAACTTCAGCTTCTTTGTCAAAACTTGTATGGCTACAGTTGTGGAAACTGTTATCTGGGTCTCCTATTCCAGTCAGTTGGTGTATGTGTCTTATTTCTTGTGTCGGTACCACGGTTCTGTAGTATAACCTGAATTCAGGTGTGGTAATACCTACCATAATAATTCTTTTTGTTTGGGATTGCTTTGTTTATCCTTGGTCTTTTTTGCTCCCATAGAAAATTTAAGACTAATTTCTTTGTATCCGTGAAGATTGGCCCTAGAATGTTTATTGTTATTGTATTGAGAATGTAGATTGCTTTGGGTAGGATGTTTATTTTCATGTATTAATTCTTCTGACCCATGAATACGGAACGTCTTCCCATTTTCTAGGATCTTCTCTAATTTATTTATTCAATATCTTCAATATTTTGACTGCAGCTATCCTTTATTTTCTTAGTTAGGTTTATTTCTATGTATTTATTTATGTGACTATTGTGAATGAGACTCCATGATATCTTTTCAGGTTGTTTTGTTTTGTTTTGTCATTGATATATAGAAAGGCTAATGATTTTTGTTTGTTAATTTTGTTAAAGTTGGTCTACCACCCTGAAGTGTTTATTAGCTCATAAATATTTGAGGGACTCTTTGGGGCCTCAAATATATAGAATCATTCTATCCTTCAATATGGATATTTTGAATTTTTACTTCTTTTGTTTCTCTTATTATTCTAGCTAAAATGTCAAGCAGTGTGTTGGCTAGGAATGGAGACAGTAGACAGCTTTGTCTTGCAATGCTTTGAGGTTTTCTCTGTTTAGCACTATATGGCCTTTAGGTTATCATATACAGCCCTCATTAGGTGAGGTATTCTCCCTTCATCCATTTCCATGACTTATGAAACGATATTAGATTCTGTAAAAAGCCTTTTCTGCATCTATTGATGCAATCATGATTTCTGTAGTTGTGTCTGCCTTTGATGAATTTGACTATGTATATGTGGACCAAGCTAACTTGATCATGACAGGTCATCTTTCTTATGCAATCTTGAATCCAGATTGGCCATATTTTGTTGAGAACCTTTGCAATGATGGTCATCAGAGATCTTGTTCTATAATTTTATTTCTTTTTGTTGTGCCTTTTCTTGACTTTTCTGTCAAGGTAACAGTAGATTCACAAAAACAGTTTTCCAGCATTCTTTGCTTTTCTATTTAATGTAATAATTTGAGTAGTATTGTTAGCATCTCTCTGGAGGTGTAGTAGAATTTTGCAATGAATTGATCTGGTCCTGATCTTTTCTTACTTTGGACAGTTTTAATTACTATTTAAATCTCATTGTTTATTATAAATCTGATTAAATTGTTTATTGCATCTTGATTTAACTTTGGCAGGTTTCATGTGTCTCAAATTTAATTATTTATTTTTAATTTTATAATTGAGGGGAACATGAGTTTTTAAGCTAAGTTTATTCAGTTTTCTGAATTTATTTGTATCTGTTGACATGTCTCTTTTTCATTTCATTTGTCTTCTTTCTCATAATTTGCCCAATGGTTCCCTCTCCTCCTTCTTCTCTTCCTCCTTTTCTATCTCCTATTTTTTTCTATTAGTTAAGAATCTAAAATTTATTTTTAGTTTTAGCGCCATAGCCAATAGCCACAAAGCTTTACAAATCTGATATAAACATAAAACTTATATATAAGAACTCCTCTTTTAGATCTTGGGTTTTTATTTTGGGTCTGTTTGGGCAGATTTAATTTGTATCATCTTGGATTCATGGAATCTCTGAATGTTCTTACAAATTTATAGTTTGTTGCTTAACTTTTTACTGTAATTCACACCATCCTCATCTGTTCTACTTTATCTTTCTACAAGGATAAGACAAGAAGAGTGCTTTATGTTGTTGAACTTAATTCTGATTTTTTTTTCCTTTTAAATCTTCACAGTTCCAAGTTACTCCTTGTTCTTTCATATTACATTTTCATTTAGCCTTCATAGTTCTGAGCAAGGTTTTTATTTTCTTTGAGATAATTTGTAAAAGCTAGAAGTAGGAGTTCTTACAAACATTTTTGTGTAGAAATGGAAGATTTTGAGAGCGAGAAAGAGATTTGAGTGGTAATATCTCTGGCCTGTATGTTGTTTAGTGAAACTGAGCTAAGAGACATAAAATCTGTAGGGCTAAGAAATGTTCTTGAAGTAAATGACCAAGATATATTGAGACTTCTTCGAAGCACCTGAGAGTGGAAATAAATCAGACAAGTAAAACTCTCAGGGTATTTCTCTTTAAAACACGTAGTCGGTAATCTTTATTGCAGCTGACCACTTGGCCACTCTTGTCTCCTCATTCCAGGTGACGTGCAGGACTATTTACTGACAGATAAAGAATGCATTTACTCATGCATCATTGCCTTTTCCTTTGATGTTATTAGAGGCAAAAAGACGTTTACCTTTTGGTTCAACAATGAGGCATACCACTCACCATCACTGTCCTTGTCAGTATTAGACAGCATCATTTTTATGTCTCTCTCTGGCCCTGATGCCACCATTACTGTCTCCAACAAGCCTCAGCCTGTGCGTGTCACTGACCAGAATTATGATAAAAGGTATGTGTGTTCTTGTTAAACCGGGATGCCTTAAGTTGATCCTTTTTTCCTGTCTCGCCATGCTGGTAATAAAATGCTATTGTTAGCTATCAGTATTGTCACGTTACCATTGTGTATCCCTCATTTATTCTTTTGCAGAAGTATATCAGGACTCCAAATAGTCTTTGACTTGCTCTTTGGGATGAGTATTTTCACCAGTACCTTTTGCCTCATGACAGTGACAGAGAGAGTTAGTAAAGCAAAGCACATCCAGTTTGTGAGTGGGGTCTACGCCTTTAACTTTTGGCTGTCTGCTCTGCTATGGGATCTCATCATCTACTTTGTTGCCTGTGTCCTACTGTTGGTGAGTGTTATATGTAGTGTCTTGATGTTGACTCTCATACACCATAGACATTTTCTGCTCGTCTGACATTTACTAAAATCTAAATTTCTCCAGAGAAGATAGCAAGATTAGTTATTTCTCTGGATAATCCAATCACAAACTATTCTGGAATATCTTTCAGAGGTTTAAAAACTATTCTTATATTTCTTTTTAACTAAAACACTCTCTGTTAGAACAGCTAACTTCTGGCATAATTGGCCAGCAATATGTAATTCCTCCAAAGCTGCTTTCTGTATGGAAGGACTCGTCATAACAGACTAGTAGCATACTAACAAACACTACAGATACTTCCCGAATCCCAGTGCTTTCCCCATTTCCCCATGTGTTGTAATTCTGGGTTATGTAAGAAATACTTGTTCTCAGATATTGAAGTTTTTCTCTAGAAAATTTAAAGTTATGTCATGGACCATTCAAAGTGTGTGTGTGTTTGTGTGTGTGTATTCATGTATGTATACACCTTTTTGCTTTTAAGACCATAGGTAATAAAATAGATAATGAAATAGATGTTGAATGCATAGTCTTCAATAAGCGAGACTGGGAGAAAAATTTTGGTCTGTTTATATTTTTTACTTTCTCTTGCTTTTCCCCATCTGGTGCCCTTATGCTCCCTTTAAAGGGTAAATGAGCTTCCATAGTTAAAAAAAAACACATCAATTTCTCTGTGTAATGACTGAACTATAATAAGCCAGGGGTATTTGGTGTCCTGACTATTTGGTGTTCTGTATGTTTGTTTGTATCTCTATGGGTATATAGAGTGGTGTTATATGGATATATCTGTATAATGTGTACAATTTGGGAAATTTTTTTCTATGAATTTGTTGAAGATCTGGTATATGAAATTGACTGGGGGTTCTTCTCCATCTATATCTGTTAATTGAAGATTTTGTATTTTCATGGCTTCCCACAGTTCTTGTGTATTCCTTTTGAGTGTCTACCTAATTTATTATATTCTTAGCATGTCTGGTATAATTCTCTTCTTTATCTTCGTGTGTGTGTGTGTGTGTGTGTGTGTGTGTGTGTGTGTTCATTCTACTTGTAAGGCTTTCCCCTAAGTTTTCTGGTTGGGTTATTGAGTTTTTCAGTTTCAGCTTCTTTCCATTATTTACAACTCTTTACTATATAACAACATCAATGGACTCAACTCTGATAAAAAGACACAGACTAACAGAATGGTTGTGGAAACAGAATACAACATTCTGCTGCATCCAAGAAACACACCTCTGCAACAAAGATAAATAGTAAAGGGTAAAGGGTAAAGGGCTGGAAAAAGGTTTTTCAAGCAAACGGAACCAGAAAACAAGCTGGAGTGGCTATCCAAATATCTAATTAAATAGACTTTCAACCAAAACTAATCAAAAAAGATGAGGAGGGGCAGTTCATTCTCACTGAAGGAAAAATCCACCTTGAGGACATCACAATCCTGAACATCTATGCCCCAAATACAAGAGCACCTATGTTTGTAAATGAAACATTATTAAAGCTTAAATCACATCGATTCCAACACTTTAATAGTGGGAGACTTCAACATTCCACTCTCACCAAGGGACAGCTCATCTAGACAGAAGCTAAATAGGGAAATAATGACACTTACAGAGGTCCTAAATCAAATGGACCTAATAGATGTCTACAGAACTTTTCACCCAAACTCAAAAGAGTATACCTTCTTTTCAGCACCTCATAGAACCTTCTCAAAAATTGACCATATAGTCAGGCACAAAGCAAGCCTCAATAGATACAAGAAGATTGAAATAATCCCTTGTATCCTATCAGACCACCAAGGCCTAAAACTAAGTCTCAACAACAACAGAAATAACAAAAAGCCTACACATACATGGAAACTAAACCACTCTCTACTCAATGACAGCTTGGTCAGGAAAGAGATGAAAACGAAATTAGAGACTTCCTAAAATTCAATGAAAATGAAGGCACAACTTATCCAAACTTATGGGATACAATGAAAGCAGTGCTAAGAGGAAAGTTCATAGCATTAAATGCCTCCAGAAAGAAGTTTGAGACATCTCATACATACAAGCAACTTAATGGCACACCTAAAAGCCCTAGAAAAAAAAAGAAGCAGACATACCCAAGAGGAGTAGACAATTGGAAATAATCAAATTCAGAGCTGAAATCAATAAATTAGAATCAAAGAAAACAATTCAAAGAATCAATGAGACCAAGAGCTGGTTCTTTAAGAAAATCAACAAGATAAACAAACCCTTAGCCAAACTAACTAAAAGACAGAGAGAAACTACCCAAATAAGCAAAATCAGAAACGAAAAGGGGGACATAACAACAGACACTGAGGAAATCCAGCCAATCATTAGGTCTTACTACAAAAGCATCTATGCCACAAAATTTGAAAATCTAAATGAAATGGACAATTTTCTTGATAGACTCCATTTACCAAAATTACATCAAGATCAGGGGAAAAGATTAAGCAAGCTGAGATAGAAAGTAAATAAACTGTAATTAGTACAAAAAATAAAAATTTAATAAAAAATAGATTAAACAGTCCTATATCTCCCAAGGAAATAGAAGCAATCATCAAAAAGTCTCCCTTATAAAGGAGAAAAAAAAAAGCCCAGGGCCAGATGGTTTCAGCACAGAATTCTACCAGACCTTCTTCAAAGAAGAGCTAACTCCAATCCTCTTTAATATATTCCACAAAATAGAAACAGAAGGAACATTACCAAACTCATTCTATGAAGCCACAGTCACCTTGATACCTAAACCACATAAAGACCCAACAAAAAAGAGAACTTCAGACCTATCTCTCTTATGAACATTGATGCAAAAATACTCAATAAAATACTTGCAAACCTAATCCAAGAACATATCAAAGATATTGTCAAGCATGACCAAGTAGGCTTCATCCCAGGCATGCAGGGGTAGTTCAATATATGGAAATCCATCAGCGTAATCCACCGTATAAACAAACTGAAGGAGAAAAACCACATGATCATCTCCTTAGATGCCGAAAAAGCATTTGACAAAATCCAACACCCATTCATGTTTAAAGTCTTGGAGAGATCAGGGATACAAGGCACATACTTAAACATAGTAGAGACAATATACAGCAAACCCATAGCCAACATCAAACTAAATGGAGAGAAACTTAAATCAATCCCATTGAAATGCTATCAATTATAAACCAATATCTCCAAGAGACTGATGAAAAAAAAAATCTTAAATTTATTTTTGAAGCGAGCTTAACATTGATTTATAGAACCTGATAATGCTAAAAAGTTTAAAATAACACAAATTAACCAACATAATTATGGCATTATTTTAATAATGGTGAATGGTGGATCCCTTAGTATTATAACATAGAGGAGTGATCTGTTAGTATTACCCCTTACCAAAAGGAAGCCAATAAAGTGGGGAATTGGTCTATAAAAACACGGAGACATTGAGAGTGGGGTCTACTTAGAACTGGTAGTAAAAGAAAGAACACAACTTGGGTCCATAGAAGTAGAATGAAATGAAGATATTCTAGGTCAAGGCAGAAGTAGAAAGGAAAGTGTAGTGTGCATTCCCGATGATGAGGAAGTCGCTCATCAACAAACTGATTTGGTTGGCGAAGAGTTAGTTCAATCAAAGGGACCTTTTTCCCCTTCACCAAATTTTCAGCCTTTCAGGTTAGGTCCTGCATAGTGCTATGATCAGAATCTGAACTACCATGCAAAGAGTCATAGTTTGAGAATCTGTTCACTTGCTGTTATAGCTATTTGGGAGCTATGGAATATCTGAGATGTGGTCCAGTTAGCAAAAACGGGTCATTGCGGCAAGTTTTTAACGTTATCAGCTCAGGCCTTATTTCCACCAGCTCCTTGTGTGCTTGTCAGCCAAGAAACAAGGAGCTCCCTGCAGGCTGCCAGTGATAGGAAGCACAGCAACGTAGACAGTCGCTAATACCCAACATTCGGTTTGTGTTTTCATGTCCCTCTCAGCTGGTGTTCCATATCACTCATGTAGATTTACTGTTGGAGAAATGGCACTTCCTCGACACAGCGTTCATCCTCGTGTTGTTTGGCTGGTCTGTCATCCCGTTCATCTACCTGCTAAGCTTTTGGTACAACACAAGTACCGGTGCCTACATCAAGATCTTTGTCTTCAACCACTGTTTAGGGTTTATAAGTATAATTGTGGATGCCGTGGTGAATATAATGCCAGGTAAGGGGATTACAAATTTTCTCCCTTTCAGGAGCTTCATGTGAATAAGGAAAAATGACTATTGAGAAAAAGCAACAGTACAGAATCCTTTTGTTCTGGGTTTCTGGGGAAAACATTTAGTGAACGAACTTTATTGAGTGCTTTAATATTATAGTGCTATGTTGAGTGTCGGCCGTTCTTTGTTAAGACCTTGTTTTCTTGGGTTTCCTCCTTTGATTGTAACACTCAAGGAGAACTGGCTAGTGTAGTGATGATCACAGATAGGAACCTATGAGACTGAAGAGTACTGCCACTCCTTCACCAAAACACACCGTAAACATTAATGTCTTAAGTTATTCAGCAATGTGCGTTGCAGAAACCAGGAGGAAAAGCTTCCAACAAACTTTCTGATATGAAGTTTTGTCCTCCCACTAGAATCTTTGGTTATCTGAAAGCACGTTAAGATTTATTATGTAATTTTCAAGGGCGCTAAAAAAGCCAGATGAAAGAAATTGTTCTCTAATTTGTAGAAGTTATTCTTCAATCTCACTCCCCAAATTAATCGCATTGCTATCAATTAGCCTCTTGTTTTATTTTATATTTCCTATTTCTGCTTTAACAAACTGCCAGCGATGTATAATTTGCATTGATTTAAACAGCCTTCCAGAATACCTAAGAGTCCTGAATAAACACAACTACTTGTTTTATGATGCAGCCATATCACTAGAAACAGTGAACGTCATACAGCCAGCAAGCACAGCTGCTTGACATGGTCCCAGCAAAGCTGAGCTGAATTCTGTGATTGCTGTAATTCTGTCTCTCAAATCAGTTATCACCTTGCTCTGCACCCAGCTATGTCAACCTCTAGCACCTTGTCTCCCAACAAGTCACTTCACTCTTTAGAAAATATTCAACACGCTCTGTGACAGATGCCAAGTGACTAACCTTTAAGGTTCTCCTGTAAGCTTTGGTGTCTCCCAAGGTGAGACACCATAATGTCCCAAATTATTTTTGGCTTCAAGACTGTATGCACTGACAGCAATTATGGCCTTCTGTATAATGGGCTTGTTATGATGTCAGCCACTGAAAAAGCTGTGCATTACCTAAGGATTTCTCTCCTCCCTTATCATTTGTTCTTCTCAACTAGTGACCACTTTTGTTCTTATAAATATGTAAAGATAAATGTATAGTTATATATGGTTAATACAATGTATCAGAATACAATTCCATAATGAAACATATTCTTTTGTATAATTCATATGCATTTCCCATGAATTAACATTTTATTCTGATTCTCGGCAATCTGAATTAGTTCTTTAAGCCCAAAAGTGTGAATTCAGGATGGTAACTCTTTAATGTTTCCTACACCCTTGCACGTGCGCTTACCAGCTATGATGCTCTGTTTCTCTTTAGAGAAACCTCAGGTTTAAATTTGTTCCTTTTGATTTATTTCCTTTCAACTGATTGAACACTTCTTGTCCATTCTTCACCATTGAAACTTAGACCAAATTTCTTTTAATTGGTTACGTGATTTCTGAGACAGATTCTAGTGTTTTGGTGCAGGCTAGCCTAGAACTCTACTATGTAGCTCAAGCTGATCTCGAACTCATGATCCTTCTGCCTTAACTGCTGAGTTCTGGGATTACAAGTACATACCACCATGCCTGATGCACTGTTTCTTCATGGGTCACATGGGAAAGGAGGAGCAAGAAGCAACAACTGTTGATCTGCTGTTCTCTCAAATGACAGGTTAATGTGCACACAACTTTCCTTAAAGAACTTTCCAAAGCAGTAATCACTGGAATAAATTGTGTTATAGAATATAAAGGGTAGACTAATTAATGTCAAGAAATTATAATTCTTTAAGAATAATAGTATGATGTGTAATTTTCACCATTTAATTTAGTCAACTTGAGCTGTCCTCCAGAGAGTTTATTTTGTATAAAGCATGCTTTTCTATCTTTTAAATCACAGACATTAAGACCAGCACGAAGAACTTCATACTTAACTCATTACTGATATTTCCCATTTATAACCTTGGGATGAGCATCTTCAAGTTCCATAACATCCAAGAGTTAAAGGAAATATGTTCTTCAGGATATTTTGATGCCTATCAAGAGTGCAGTAAAGAAAGTAAGTATCTGATGTTCTCTAAGATTAGTCAGCGTCAATGATGATCGCTTGACATAGAAAGACTTTCAGTATCCCTGTGCATCTGTAAAACTCAGGTTATTTGTAGCTGTTTGAGAAAATAGCCTGTACTATACCACAGAACACAGTCTTGGCTAAGATTCTAAATATGCATGTGTTTCCTCTCATGAGAAGGGTCTTCACAGAGAGGAGTTAGTTACATTCTATACTGGATTTACATTTCTATTAGCCTGCTTCATGTACTCACTGGCATTTGAAGAGGATGTACCAATTTAATGTTAAATTACTCCTTGTCTAATATGGGCACGCGATAGACACTTAAATGTTTGCGGACAAGTAATTAAAGGTCAGAAAGTGGTGAAAGAAAGGATGCAACTTTAGTGAAGAGGCAAGGATAAACACCCACCCCACCCTCAGAGATATCTAATGAGGAGGCTGCACACGTCTGAATGATATTCATGCCTGAAGCATTTACACAGTGCTGGGAAAACGGGAAGATGGAAGGCATGTGCATGTGGAAAATATAAGCTAGACTCTAGATGCTACAGTGGATACAAGTTTGTGGGACAGTAGAAAACAGACGCAGTTGTACCTAAAACTCCAATCATGCCAAGAACATTCAAAGGATGGAGCCAGTGTGAGAAGAGAGAGAGTCCATGTGAAGTCAGGTGAAAGATATATCAGGTAACATGATAAGCCTCATTTCCAAAACCTTGCCCAAGAAATGCAGCAAATGACTTACGGAGTAAGTATGAATGGAAGCACATTAGGTGTGTAGCACAAAAGTCATGTCATAAGAGTTGGAAATTTTAAAGTCAATTTTTAGAGCAACAAATGGAAAAATAAGTCCAGAGTGATGGCTGGAGCTTTGGTCCTCTTCTTTGAAAAGAATTAATAGAACAAGAAGTCTGGGAAGAGAATAGGAGTCAAGTGATTCTGGCCACCAGTTACATCAAGTTGATGTTTTCTGCAGAATAATCCAATAGCAGCAAAATGCATGTTTTCCATGATTGTGTCTAGAATGCTCACCAATGCTGACTTAGACTACAGAACAGTTCTCTTCAATACATGTAAAAGCTCTCTCTCTCTCTCTCTCTCTCTCTCTGTGTGTGTGTGTGTGTGTGTGTGTCTAAATATTTAGAATTTTTCAGATTTATGTTATTAACCTTGATTTGAACTTAGTTTATAACAGATCTCTGGAAAGCGTCCAAATGATTATTGACTAAGCTACTTGCTTACTTAATGACAGATAATTGGACCATCTCCAAATGATAGGAAATGACATACCATACTTTAATACAAAACAACACACTGGCTGAAAAGAGATCACAGGGTAAATATAAAATGCTTTAAAGTAAATGGACATAAAATTAAAACATATCAAAACTCATTTGATGCAACTAACACATGCTTAGGATTTCTGCCTCATAAATAATTCATTATATTACCAAGGCACATGTGTATCCAGTAAACTTTTATATAGGCCACATATGCTGAATAAATGTTTGTTTGTTTGTTTGGTTGGTTGGTTTGGTTTTTTTTTGAGACAGGGTTTCCCTGTGTATTTTTACTGTCCTGGACTTGCTTTGTAGACCAGGCTGACATTGAACTCACAGCAATCTGCCTCCCTAAGTGCTGGAATTAAAGGCATGTCCTACCATGCCCGGCTGAATAAAGTGTTTTCTATACCTAAAAACTATAAAACAAAAGAGATACTAAAACAAAAAGAAGCACAATGAAATAAATGTATAAAAAGAAAGCAATTGAAAAAAAAAGGTAGCTCTTCAAAGAAAACAAAATAATTTATAAAACTTTATAACACACCATTTGAAAATTTAAAAAGTAGTAATTACTATAAACTCTATAGACAACAAACAAACAGCAAGAAGGATATTGGCAATAAATCTGTCCGAAAAAGTGGGGGGACAAATTATTTGAAAATCATCAATTATCTTTACCAACCCCTATTCAAGCCTCTACCCCTAAGAGAGTCTACCTCTAGTTTAGACTCTACATGCAATATTTGTCTTTGTGTGCCTGTTTTATACTGTTTAATGTCCCCGGTTCCATTCATGTCGTCACAAGTGACAGGCATGATATAGGTACCATGCTTTTCCTGTTCTCAAGGTGAGAGACATCGTGTTTTTCATTTCTTGGCCATTGTGAGCAGTGGTGCAATTATAAGCACGGAAGTACGGATGTCTCCTCTATTCCATTTCCTTTGGATATGAACAGGGTAGTGTTGCTACTGAGACACAGAAATTTTATACGTAACATTTTGAGGAACCTCCATACATTTTTCTATGCTAATTTACATGTAACCAATAGTGATCATTTCTGTTTTTGTGGTTTCAAGCTGCAAATCACTCATGATTGGTAATGTTGATCACAGTAAAAAAGAGAGAGAATTTTCTATTTTAACTGTATTTCACAACTCCCTGCTCCCCACTCCACACATTTTGCAGGCTCACTTTGTGCTCTTCTATCTCACTTACCCATTGCTCTGTTGGAACAGCTCTTTGTGTTCACTTGGTTTCCAATCCTCCTATTTAGATAGAGATGAGCATTTTTTTTATGGCATTGTAGGTTTTAAATTTTGCTGGGATGCTTAGTTTTACTAGTAGCTTTTATACTGTCAGATGTCTTGTGGCTATTGAAGTGTTTGGGTGTCCACTTGAAGACCCTCCTCCAGTATTTCCTACAAGGCAGATCAGATGGTCATGAATTCAGCTTTTACTTGTCTTGAAATTGTGGCTTTTCCTGTCTCCCTATCTGTAAACTGTAAAGGAGACCTTCCTCGGCACAATTATTGTTGGCAGGTTTGTCTGTTTATTTGTTCCTTTTAGTACTTTAAATGGCCATCCCATGTACTCTTAGCTTGCAGCATATCTGGTAAGAAGTCTGCTGAGTTTTCTGTTAAGACTCTTCTATGTGAGGTATTTTTTAAAGATTTTATTTTCTTTTATTATGATTCATTTCTTCTTATTATTATTAATTTTTTAAATAATTTATTTACTTTGTATCCTGGTAGTAGTCCCCTCCCTCATCTCCTCCTGGTCCCACCTACTGGCTGACCCTAACCTATCAGGTCCCATCAGGACTGCCTGGATCCTCTTTCCTCTGGTGGCTCCCACCAGGGAGAAGTGATCAAGGAGCATGTACATATGAGTGCAGGTGGCCAGAACAGGACATCAGAGGAGCTGGAGTCACAAGTATTTGTGAGCATGGTATAGAAAACTAAACTCTAGGGGCTGGAGAGATGGCTCAGGGGTTAAGAGCACTGGCTGTTTTTCCAGAGTCCTGAGTTCAATTCCCAACAACCACATAGTGGCTCATAAGCATCTATAATGAGATCTGGTGCCCTCTTCTGGCCTGCAGGCACAAATATGGCCAGAACACTGTATACATTTAAAAACAGAACAACAACTCTTAAATAGAAAACTAAACTCTGGTCGACTGGAAGAGCAGCCAAGTGCTCTTCACCACCAAGCCAACTCTCCAGCCTCTTGATGTTCCTGTTTCCTGTAGCTTATACTTTTTCTGTCTTTGAATTTGATATCAGGTGTTTTGGTGAACTCCTGGTCGTGCTTGATTGGTTGTGTTTGATTGGTGATCCCCATGCGTGCCTGGGTCATAAGAATTTTCACACAAGTTCCTTACATACGATTCTGGGCCCCCTTCTCCCTTTTTACCTTCTCTAAATTTTACTGCAGTAGATTTGATCTCTTGATGATGAGTCAAAACTCTTCTACACAGCCATCCCCCTCCCCTTTTCCTTACCTTTTTTAAATTTGACTGGGAGGCTTTGAATAGTCTGTCTTCTTTATTTTGACCAAGCTTGCTGTTACAATCTGTTGAGTTACAGATGATTGTGAGCTTCCATGTGCGTGCTGGGAACTGATCCTGGGTTCTCTGCAAGAACATAAAGTGCTCTTAACTGCCGAACCATTTCTTCCATACCAATCCTCATCTTTACATCCATTATTGAAAGCGTCAGTTGGGGGGCCGTGAAATCTTGTGTAAATACTTGTAAGCTCTTTGCACATTTGCTGAGGCCACCCCTCAGCAAGTGCTCTCTAGGTGTGACATGCCTTCAGTGGCTGGTAGTGCACTACTCCTGTTAGCGGGTGGATGTCTTGTTCAACAAGACGATTCTCTGGGTTCTGTCTTGCGTGCTTGCTTTCTTTTTATTTGACTCTACATGTTGTCCAACATTCAGTTGTCATGCTGGAGTTCCCAGTAATTGAGAACAGATTCGGATTTCCCAAAAAGTTTCCTTAGGATAATAAAGAAACTGGTTGTCCGCTCTCCACATTCCCCTTCCCCTGAGGTGCTGCTCCTGCATGCTGGTTCGCCATCTCTTGGAAAGTGGATTGAGATACGTTCCACAGAAGTGCATCTCTTAACCTACCGACAGGGATTTCTTCTGGCTTGTGGGGCACACAGGTGACCAATTCTTACTTTCATATTTTGTGGGTTATAGCAAAGCATGTCTGCTAATAGTTGACAGTTGATCTGGCTGTGATCCTACGCAAGCGCCTTGGTGGCATCTCGTTCTCTTAACGCCCTTTTGTTGCTCTCACCAGATACTGAGTTTTCTATATACAGTATGGACCAGAAGGCTATCGGAAGGCATATGACTGCCATGGCTGCCACAGGGATGACGTACCTCCTCTTGGTTGTCTTTATGGATATTATTTCATGGAATCTAAAAGTCTTCATATTTCGCTATGTTTTCTTTGGTATCTACAGAATATTTCGTAAGGTAAGTGGCAGAATACAGGTCCTGGAAAGAACCCATTTTTAAAATGTATTTTTATTTTTTACTGAAATAATTTCATGCAATATATTCTGATCATTGTCCCTCCCAGCTCCTCTCAGATCCTCCCCACCCACCAAACTCCATGCCCTTTCTTTCTCTCTCAGTCTCCTTAGAAAATAAACAGCAAAACTGAAAAAAATAGAAAAAAAAACCCCACAAATACTCACACACATACATACACACACACACACACACACACATACACACACACACACACACAAATCCATAAAATTACAAAATCTGAAAATATATTATACAAAAATCCAGTAAGACAAAATTTGCCCAAACAAAGCAATATGAGACAAAAGAAAATCTACAATCGTTCAGTTTGTGTTGGATATCTCCTGCAGGGCGTGGGACCTCCCCTTAAGTGTAGTTTAAATAACTTGTGAGACTCCATTGGAGAAAACTAATTTTTCCTTTTCAAGTGGATATCAGTTTGAGATAGCTTCTTGGTCAGGGATAGGAGATGGTGTCCGCCTCCCCCACCAGTGCTGCCGTCGTGTCTGACTTGGAACTGAACAGGCCCTGAGTATACTATCACAGTCTCTCTGAGTTCATACCTGTGTCCATCCTGTTGTGTCCAGAAGGCCTTTTTTTCCTTGGTGTCATTCATCCCCTCTGGCTCCAACAATCTTCTACCTCCTATTCTGCAGAGCTCCCTGGCTTAGTGTTCTGTTGCTGTGAAGAGACACTATGACCACCACAACTCTTATAAAGGAAAACATTGAACTGGGGCTGGCTTACAGCTCAAGAGGTTCAGTCCATTGTCCTCATGGTGGGGAGCATGGCGGCATGCAGGCAGACACGGTGCTGGAGAAGGAGCTGAGAGCTCCACATCTGGATTGGCAGGCAGAGGGAAGACAAAGACACTGGCTCTGGCTTGGGCTTTTGAGACCCCAAAGCCCACCCCCAGTGACACATTTCACCCACAAGGCCACACCTACTACAAGGCCCCACCCTTTAATCTCTCTCAAGTAGTGCCACTCCCTGATGACTAATCGTTCAAAGATATGGGAAGGTGGAGCCATTTTTACTCAAAAAACTACACTCCCTGAGGCCTTAGGGGAGGGCATGATGGAGATATCCCATTTACAATTGGCTTCAAAACCTCTCACCCTACATATTGTCCAGTTGTGGTTAGAGATGACTCTTAAAATGAAAAGCACATACTTAATTAAAAGCATGTGCTTAACTCATTACTAGCTATATGGGTTTTATCAACACTGTGGCCACAACACCACGTGGGACATCTTGAAGAAAGACCTGTCTGCTCCTGGCTTCAGAGGCTTAACTCACGGTTACCTGGCACCATATGCTTGGGTAGAGCATCATGGAAGCAGGAGTATAAGGCTGAGGAGATTTTTCACCCCATCCTGAAAGGAGACAGAAAAAGTGAGACAGAAAATGTGAGGTGAGGAGGGCAGGGACAAGATGCTCCCAATGACCAGCTTCTGCCAGCTCAGTCCCACCTCTTGGTTCCCAAATAGTGCCTCCCCCTAGGGATGATGAAACGTCCTGTGTTGGACATTTCATACTTCAAATCATAACATCAGGTCAAGGAAGTCAATATATATTGGCTGACATCTATATGAATTAGAGGTCTACATAAAATGTGAATTTTTGTAATTTGAATGCATTGATTATTATTGAAACTTCTCCTTTGAATAACTCCCATGCCAGGGGCACACTCCCTCCCCAGCCTGTCCATTTGTCCCAATTTGGCTCTGGCTATTGTAAGAGCTCCCAGGTGGTACTGGGTCACCTATTCACAGAACGAATGTTCCAGAGTAAGGCCGTGTAACAGGCGTGCTCATCCCGCAGCATGTATCAGACTCATGCACAGGGTTCGTTAAACCAGCACAGTGTGCTGGTCCACACTGTGCGTCTGCTGTAGTCAATTTAGGGTATGTTTTGAAATTTCACGTATGTAACATGTCCCCTGGTGGTTTCTCGCAGAAATGGATATTGAGATTGAGGCATAGAAGGTGGGAGTCTCCATGCCGTGACACCAAATGGGTCAGGCAAGCAGACACCAAAACACAGACTCAGCCGTGAGGATACCACTTGAGGTAGCTTGATGTCCAGAGCTCATGAGAGTTTCCTATTCAGTTGAGAGATTTGCCTGCAGAATGAAGTAAGAATTACCTTAGTGTTGAGTATATCCTTGGGACTAGGGAATCTGGCCAAATCAGCAAATAGCTGGCCAGCACCAGAAACGTTGGTCTCTGGAAATAAACCCCGATAATACTGGGGTTGTAATACATTTCAAAGCTATCCCTCAGGTACCTGTTGTTGCTTAGTAACAGTGAGCGCTGGACAGGACTCTGTTTCCTCCCATGTCTAAGAGGAACCAGGTCCCAGATCTTGCAGGAGAGATGGAAGGGAGGAATCAACAGCATTCCAGAGAAATGGCCCCAGGATGGGAACCAAATCGGAGATCAGACAAATATCAGTCACGGGAATAAGAATTTTGATGAAAGGAAGCATGTATAAAATACTGAAATTGTTTAGTAGTAAGCAAACTAAGTTCTATAATTATGTAATACTTGAGTGAGTAAATTCAAGTCACTGGTTTGGTGAGGGGTGGTGGGTGGGACTCAGGTAATGAAGCAGTGATTATTCAAAGAGCTGCAAAAGGATTCCACAAGGTCCAGACCCAAGTGCAGGTAGCCTGTCAATGATGACAAACCAAAGGAAAATCCTCAGAAGTGCCAGGAGACGGATGTTGGACTGTCCTGAGATGTCAGGGAATGATCAGAGGAAAATTCATACATTTGCCTATAATTCACTTTTGTGTGTTTGATGTTTTATTACCTTTGCTGGGGCTTCACTAGTTTTGTTAATACTTCCAAAGCAACACATTTTGAATTTAAAAAACAGGTATTTTACCCATTTTACCGATCTCTCTTCCTACCTTCTGTATCTCTGATCCATTTTCTTATGAGGCCATAACATCATACATGGAGACTAACACCTAGAATGAGTTTTAAAAACAGGAAGATTGAAGATAAGTCATGATATAGATGCAAAAATTCTTGACAAAAGTGTTAGCATCTAAAAAAAAAAAAGTGTTAGCATCTTGAATTCATGGCCTGGCCAGGTATATTCCAGAAACATAAAGACAGTGTAACAATCTAAAATCAAATAATCACATTAATAAAATTAGAAAATGAGAAAAAATATAATATTGTTCAGAAAATCATTTTGTAAAATCCAGTTTAAAATGTCTAGACAGACTGGAAATAGAAAGAAATAGAAATGTTTTTAATATGATAAAAGAACAGTTACAAATGTACAAAAATGAGCAGCAAATATCTTGATAGAGTCTTGAAAATTTACCTCGTATATCAAAAGAATACAAATGCCTGCTTTCACCTTTTGTATGCAACTATTTTCTGCTGCTCATAGCCAGATAGGAAAAAGAGATCATAAATAAAAAGTCTGGGGAAAAGATGTAAAATTTATTACAGATCACAGGATTGTATATGATTTAGAGAAATCTATAGACAAGTATTACCACTACTAAATGAAAAGTCAGTAAAAATGAGTCAGTTATGTATTGAGATACTACCCACAAAAAGCAAACAGAAATAAAATCCCACTTAAACAGTACAGAAATTTAAAAAATGATAATAACTAGGGAGAAAGCTACCAAAAAATATGGAAAACTTTTAGACAAAGTTTCAAACAATTTGGAAGACTCAAGGAGAGTTACATAAATGTAACAATATACCATGTTCATGCTAGGAAGGCTGATAACAATAAGATAACTGTTCCTCTTCATGCTGATTGAAATGGGTGATGTAACCTCAGTCTCTATCCCAGCCAAGTGCATGCGTGTTCAAGTTCTGGGGACTTGTTGATCAGAAGACTCTAAATTTTGCAAGTGTGGGAAAAGTGAAGGACCACAATGACTGAGGACATCTTAAGACAGAACAAAGCAAGGGTAGTGTTCAGATCAGCATTTCTTTAAAATAAACTCCAAGGCAGCGGTTCTCAATCTGTGGGTCGCAACCCCTTTGGATCAATTTGTAACAATCAATGAAAACACATCCTGCATATCAGATGTTTTCATTGTGATTCCTAACAGTAGCAAAAATAGAGCTGTGGAGTAGCAACAAAAGTAATTTTTATGGCCGGGAGTCACCACAACACGAGGAACTGTTTTAAAAGAGTCACAGCTTTAGGAAGACTGAGAGCCACTGCTCCAAGGGCTTGGCAAGATGGCTCACTCAGCCCCACCTGCCCGGAGATGTCAGCTCCATCCATGAAGCCTATGTAAAGGTGGAAGAAGAGACTTGGCAAACTTTACGCCACCTCCCCTTGCATGCACTCACTCACACACAATAGTGACTAATAAACAAAGCCTCTAAGGACAAAACTAGTCACAACAACACACCAAGGAACGATAGCAAGCTAGGAAGGAGCCATATTTGTCTATGTGTGGCTGTCGTATCAGTCCAGGATTTCCTTGGTCCTTTATTATTCTTGGTCGTTACCCCAAACCCAGTGAATCAGATGCTCTACTGGTAGAAACCAGCATTCTGTGTTTTTGCAAGAAAATTATTTATTTGCTGTGCCCTTGGGGAGCAGAAGAGTGGGTTGGATTCTTTGTAACTAAAGTTACAGGCAATTGTGAGATGTCTGATGTGTGTGCTGGGAACTGAACCTAGGCCCTCTGCGACAGCAGCAAGTGCTCTTAATAGCTGGGCCATCTCTCTGGCCCACATATTCTGCTTTAATAAACCACTTCTGTAAGACCAGTACATGCTATAGTCTGAGAACAACTGGAATAGAATGTCTAGAGACAGGGGTGCAAATATGTAGTACCATGACCTGTGACAAAGTTGACACACAGTGCAGTGCTAAAGGGATGTTCTCAATGAATAATACTCCTGTTGGATAAGTATATGAAAGCAATGGGTTTTGACTCTGCCTTTTTACAGATGAGTTACAGGTTTATAACTCTTTTTTCTTCATCATCATCATCATCATCATCATCATCATCATCCACAGTTCATTTACTTTGTGTTCTGGTCGTAGCATCCTCCCTCCCTCTCTTTTTCTCCCCTATCCCTCACTCCTGGTCCACTGATAGGGGAAGTCCTCCTCCCCTACTCTCTGACCCTAGTCTATCAGATCCCATCAGAACTGCCTGGATCCTCTTCCTCTGTGGGCTAGCTAGGTCGCCCCACCAGGGTGAAGTGATCAAAGAGCAGGCAACCGAGTTCATGTCAGAGACTGTCTCTTCTCCCCTTACTAGGGAACCCACATGGAGACTGAGCTGTCTATGGGCCACCTCTGGGCAGGGGGTCTGAGTCCTCTCTATGCATTGTTTTTGGTTGATACATCAGTCTCTGAAGTCCATCATGGGCGCAGCAATTTTTGGCTTTGTTGGTCTCCTTGTGGGGCTCTTGTTCCCTCCAGGTCCTTCTATATCCCCCTTCTTTCATAAGATTCCCTGCACTCAGTCCAAAGTTTGGCTTAAAGCATACACAGCACATGCAGGGGCCCGCACTAGGTCCTCAAAATAGATATCATTATTTCCAATTTAGTGTTTTTATACGATTCCTGAATGTGTGAGGGAATGGGACTGTTTCTTGTGCTTTTTCATGTGCTCGTTTCCTTCTGTCTGTTTTTTTTCCAATTCTAATGTGTGAGATTTTGCATTATCTTCTTACACTTCATTTTATTTTATTTGTTATTATTCCTTAGAAGCCTTTTTGTTTTCTGTTGTTGAATATCAATATTTACTATTGATCTATCTTTTAGTTAAGCAGTGGATATTCCTAAAACAGCTGTATACCCAAATCACCACACAGAGACTAGGATTTATTTAATTAACCTAGAGCACAATGCTGGGCAATAGTTACTCCATCCTAAACCTCCAAGCCCACATAGTTTCTTACCATTCATATTTCACTCATTACACTTGCTTTTAGTCGTATCTTAGGTCTGGTTCATCTCTTCTCGTGGTTCCAAGTCCTCTCCTGCTGATCCCTGCTCTCCTCCTCCTCCCACTTCGCTTCCTTCTCCTCCCCTCTGGACCAGGATGTCCCACCCTGTTCTTTCCATTGCTCAGCATTGTGGCTAGTTGTTTCATTGACAGCACAGAGAACAAATGGTGGCATGCTTACACAAACTTGAGACAGGTGATGCTTAGAATAAGCATCACAATGCAATCTCAGGATTGAAAACAGATAGTGAGGCAGAGAAATTAGCATTTGAATGAACAAGAGTAAATTGTATACATTCCACAAGAGCATTATACCAACAGTTTTCTAAGGATAGATAAAATAAGAATGGAAGGATAGAAACGAAGGTGTGGAAGACCTGGAAGGAGCAGAAAGAAAAGAAGCAATAACTAGGCTACGTTCTGTGAGAAAAAATTCTATATCAAATAAAAGGAAAAACAAACAAACAAACAAAAACAAAGTTTGGCTGTGAGTCTCTGCATCTGCTTCAATTCCCTGCTGGGTGGAGGCTTTTAGAGGACATCTGTGGTAGGCTCCCATCCTGTTCCCCCTTTTCTACTGCTTCAGGTGTCTAGCATGTTTTCCCTTCTGAATGAGATTTAAGCCTCTTCTCTAGGGGCCTCCTTGTTGTTTAGTTTCTTTAGGTCTGTAGATTTTAGTATGTTTATCCTATATTACATGGCTAATATCCACTTATAAGTGAATATATCCACTTATAAGTCTTTCTGCTTCTGAGTTACTTCACTCAGGATGATTATTTCTAGTTCCATCCATTTGCCTGCAAATTTCGTGGTTTCCTTGTTTTTAATGGCTGAGTAGTAGTATTCCATTGTGTAAATGCACCACAATTTTTGTATCCATTCTTCAGTTGAGGGACATCTTGGTTGTTTCCAGATTCTAGCTATTACGAATAAAGCTACTATGAATATAGTTGAGCAAATGTCCTTATTGTATGGTGGAGCATCTTTCAGATATATGCCCAGGAGTGGTCTTGAGGTAGCAGTATTTCCAGTTTACTGAGAAAGCGCCAGATTGATGTCCAAAGTGGTTGTACAAGTTTACATTCCCACCAGCCAATGGAAAAGGGTATCCAGCCATTTTGCTGAAGGTTTTTATCAACTGTTGGAGTTCTCTGGTAGAATTTTGGAGGTCACACACATATACTATCATACCATATTGCAAATAGTGATACTTTGACTTCTTCCTTTCTAATTTGTATCCCCTTTATCTCTTTTAGTTGTCTTACTGCTCAAGCTAGGACTTCCAGTACTATGTTGAAGAGATATGGAGAGAGTGGGCAGCCTTACCTTTTTGCTGATTTCAGTAGGATTGATTTAAGTTTCTCTCTATTTAGTTTGATGTTGGCTATAGATGTTGGCTTTATATAAATATAAAGGTTTTATATTGCCTTTATTATGTTTAGATATGTGTCTTGTATCCCTGATCTCTCCAAAACTTTAAACATGAATGGGTGTTGGATTTTGTCAAATGCTTTTTCAGCATCAAAGGAGATGATCATGTGGTTTTATTCTTTCAGTTTGTTTATATGATGGACTATATTGATGTATTTCCATATATTGAACCACCCCTGCATGCTTTGGATGAAGCCTATTTTGTCATGGTGGATGATATCTTTGAGGTGTTCATAGATTCGGTTTGTGATTATTTTGTTGAGTATTTTTGCGTCAAGGTTCATAAGAAAGATTGGTTTGAGACTCTCTTTCTTTTTTGGGTCATTGTGTGGTTTAGGTATCAAGGTGACTGTAGCCTCATAGAATGAGTTTGGTAATGTTCCTTTTTTTTTTTTTATTTTGTGAAACAGTTTGAAGAGTATTGGAATTAGCTCCTCTTTGAAGGTCTGGTAGAATTCTGCTCTGAAATCGTCTGGCCCTGGGCTTTTTTTTTTTTTTTTTTTTTTTGGATGGGAGACTTTTGATGACTGCTTTTATTTCCTTAGGGGCTATAGAACTATTTAATTTATTCACCTGATCTTGATTCAAGTTTGGTAAATGGAATCTATCAGGAAAATTGTCCATTTCACTTCAAATTTTGTTACATATAGGCTTTTGAAGTAGGACCTAATGATTCTTTGGACTTCCTCAGTGTCTGTCATTATGTCCCCCTTTTCATTCCTGATATTGTTGATTTGGATTGTTTCTCTGTGCCTTTTAGTTAGTTCATTTGTGTATCTTGTTGATTTTCTCAAAGAACTAGCTCTTGGTTTCATTGATTCTTTGAATTGTTCTCATTATTTCTCATTTATTGATTTCAGCTCTGAGTTTGATTATTTCTAGCCATCTACTTCTCTTGGGTGTGTCTGCTTCTTCCCCCCCCCCCCCAGGGCTTTCAGGTGTGCCATTAAGTTGCTTGTATAAGATGTCTCAAACTTCTTTCTGAAGGCACTTAGTATTATGAACTTTCCTCTTAGCATGCCTTTCATTGTGTCCCATAAGTTTGCCTTCATTTTCATTGAATTCTAGGAAGTCTTAAACTTCTTTATTTCTTCCCTGATCCAGCTGTCATTGAGTTGTTCAGTTTCCATTAGTGTGTAGGCTTTTTGCTATTTCTGTTATTGTTGAGATCTAGTTTTAGACCATGGTGGTCTGATATGATACAAGGGATTATTTCAATCTTCTTGTATCTATTGAGGCTTGCTTTGTACCCAGCTGTATGGTCAGTTTTGTAAAAGGTTCCATGAGGTGCTGAGAAGAAGGTATACTCTTCTGTGTTTGGGTTAAAAGTTCTGTAGACCTGTATTAGGTCCATTAAGACCCCTGTAAGTGTCATTATTTCTCTATTTAGCATCTGTCTCAATGTTCTGTCCCTTGGTGGGAGTAGGGTGTTGAAGTCTCCCACTATTAAAGTGTTGGGATCAATGTGTGGTTTAAGCTTTAATAATGTTTCTCTTACAAATGCAGGAGCCCTTGTGTTTAGGGCATAGATGTACAGGATTGTGATGTCCTCCTGGTGGATTTTTCCTTTGATGAGAATGAAGTCTCCCATTTCTTTTGATTAATTTTTGGTTGAAAGTCTATTTTATTAGATATTAGGATGGCTACTCCAGCTTGCTTCTTGTGTCTGTTTCCTTAGAAAACCTTTTTTCAGCCCTTTACTCTGAGGCAGTGTCTATCTTTGTTGCGGAGGTATGTTTCTTGAATGCAGAAGAATGCTGGATCCTGTTTCCACAAGCATTCTGTTAGTCTGTGCTTTTTATTGGAGAGAGTTGAGTTCATTGATGTTGATAGATATTTGTGACCAATGATTGTTAATTCCTTTTATTATGGAATTGGTGGTAATTATATGTTTGTGTGCTTGTTTTCTTTTGCTTTTTTATTATGAAGGTATCTTTAGCCTGTGTTGTCTTGGGTGTAGCTGATCTTGTTGGGTTGGAGTTTTCTTTCTAGTATCTTCTGTAGGGCTGGGTTGCTGCATATATATTGTTTAAATTTAGTTATGTCATGGAATATTTTTGTTTTCTCCATCTATGTTGATTGAAAGTTTTGCTGGATATAGTAGTCTGGGTTGGCATCTGTGGTCTCTTAGTGTCTACATGATATCCACCAGGCCCTCTGGCTTTCAAAGTCTGTATTGAGAAGTCTGATGTGATTCGGATGGGTCTGCTTTTGTATGTTACTTGGCCTTTTTCCTTTGGGGCTTTTAATATTTTTTCTTTGTTCTGTAGATTTAGTGTTTTGATTATTATGTGGCAGGAGGAATTTCTTTTCTGGTCTAATCTATTTGGTTCTTAAGACTCTTGTATGTTTAAGAGCATCTCTTTCCTAAGGTTGGGAAATTTTTTCTTCAATGTATTTTTTGAAAATATTTTCTGGACCTGGAGCCTGGAATCTTATTTTTAGTCTATTCCTATTATTCTTAGGTTTTGTCTTTTTGTGGTGCCCTTGATTTCTTGGATGTTTTGTGTCAGAAACTTTTCCATTTTTATGTTTTCTTTGAGAGAGGTATCAATTTCTGCAACTGTATCTTCAGCGCCTGAGATTCTCTCCTCCATCTCTTGTAGTCTGTTGGTGATGATTACCTCTGTGGTTCTTGATCTCTTCTCTAAGTTCTGCATCTCTAGCGTTTTCTTGGTTTGTGTTTTCTTTATTGATCCTAATTTTGTTTTCATGTCTTGAATGATTTTATTCATTTCCTTCACCTGTTTGATTGTGGATACCGGTCTGTCCATGGTGGCCACTATTTGTTTGTTCATATACCTCTAATACCTGCATAATCATAGACTTAAGATCATTTTCCTGTGTTTCTGCTGCATTAGAATATCCATTGATTTGGGGTATTCTGGTGAAGCCATGATGTCCTGGGTTTTGTTGATTGTATATTAAAGCCGGCCTCTAGCCAACTGGTTGTCTGTAGCCTTGACTGTTTTTTCCTGTAGCCTGCACTACAGACTGGGTCCACCTGTCGCTGGAGTCTGGAGTAGTCTACAGGAAGATGAGAGATGTTCTGGGGCTAGGAATGGGTGCTGGAGATTCAGAGGCAGCTAAGGAAGGGAGGGCACTCTGCTGAGTTCACTGTCTCTGCTAGGTCACTGTTTGTGTCCCAGGTGGGCCAGGCAGCTGGGGAGCAGGCAGAAAGATCTCCAGTCCTAGAGCTGCTCCGGTGCCCCACAGACTTCCTCAAGATGGCATACAGTGAGACTTGGGTCCTACGACTAGTTCAGCTCCACTGGATTCACTGTCTCTGTTAGGCTCCCTGTGACCCAGGTGGGCCAGGCAGCTGGGGAGCAGGCAGAAAGATCTCCAGGCCTAGAGCTGCTCCAGTGCCCCACAGGCCTCTGCAGAATGAAGGACAGTGGAGCTTTGGTCCTGCACCTAACTCATCTCTGCTGGATTCACTGTCTCTGGTTTATAACTCTTCTAGAGGTCCAACAGCTTTATGACAACAAGTAACAACTAAAAACAACAACAACAAAAAAATCCTCACTATAGCAAAAGATATCAATCATGAAGTGAGTGAATAGGCAGGTGCCTGTGGTTATTTCTGAAATAGAAATCAGTAAGGAAAAAGCAGACACATCTTGATTTAAAAATAGCTAGAACCCCTGCTCAGATGTAGCCCATGGCAGCTTAGTATCCAAATGAGTCCCTAGTAAGGGGAACAGGGACTGTTTCTGACATGAACTCTGTGGCCAGCTTTTTGATCACCTCCCCCTGATGGGGAAGCAGCCTTGCCAGGCCACAGAGGAAGACAATGCAACCAGTCCCGATGAGACCTGATAAACTAGGGTCAGATGGAAGGGTAGGAGGACCTCTTCTATCAGTGAACTGGAGGAGGGGCATGAGAGGAGATGAGGGAGGGAAGGTGGGATTGGGAGGGAATGAGTGAGGGGGCTACAAAATGAATAAACTGTAATTAATATAAAAAATTAAAATTTAATAAAAAAAAGAAAAAATAGGTAATATTTATACACTGACCACACACAAAGTCCACATATCCAGTAAATGCACACAAAGACATACTATGTTTCAGTCATAAGGCAAATGTACATAAAGCCACTGAGGGACACCACAGTATACACATCAAAATGTAGGTTTATATATGCACTCAGGTACACACATATACCTGACAGAAATGCATATACTTGTTCTCTAAAACTATATGTGTAAAAATGTATTTAAAAATATGTGTTAGATATGTAAAAGAATGTTCATGCTGCATTTGTAAAAGAACAGGACAAAAGCTTCATCACTGTGAGACCTACAATGCACAAAAAAACATCTGTTTTACAATGGAATGCACTGATTAGAAGGGATAGCCTATCAGGTCTAGGGTCAAATGGAAGAGAAGGGGGACCGCCCCTATCAGTGGACTGGGGAGGGGCATGGGAGGAGAAGAGAGAGGAAGGGTGAGATTGGGAGGGAATGAGGGAGGGGGCCACAGCTGAAATACACAATGAACAAATTGTAACTAATAAAAAAATAAATTAATAATAAAAACAAAAAGGTAAAACTAGGTTTCTCTCTCAAAAAAAGAAGGGATAGCCTATGACTTGCTCACACATGATATGACACACAAAAAAAAAAAAACCTAGACAAAAAAAAAGAGTATATACAACACCTAAAAATAGGTGAAACTAATGTATAATAGAAATGTATGATGTTGTAAGCTAAGAAAATAAAGGTTGTAGTTCTCAGAGTAATATCTTTTCCAGAATGACGAGCATTGCCAAACACATACTTTGTTGACCTCCATTAGGAGAGAGGTCGTGATTTATGTGTCTGTCTGGATTATGTAGTTTAGTAGTTGATGCTAAAAATGGCATCAAGTAGGATGTAGAACCAAAACAATGAAACCCGTGTTAGTTTCTTACTTTGGACCGAAGTTTTACAAACTATTGCCCTTAGGAGAAGCTTCCTAGAACACAGCCACACTGTAAACTCTTTGGTAAGTCAAAAGTGTCTCAAAATAAAAAGTTTGTATCACTTGAAATGAAATACATACATGGTCTGGGTCTTAGAGCTCTCTTTCATCTTGCCCTGAGGAGCGCCCTTCCATTCTTCTCTGTTCCCTCCTCTAAGTCTCCTGATAAACTTCTGTTTGTGTAATTTTAAGTTCAGCCGCTTTATTCACTGAACTCCTCTCTCTGAAATAAGACTTACTTTATTTTTTTCTTTAAATAAAATAAAGCATTTAATTTGGCTTATGGTTTCAGAGGGTTAGAGTCCATAATGGCAGGGCAAAGGAACAGCCAAGAGCTCTATCTTGATCCCCAATCACAAGGGAAGAGAAGAGAGAAAGGTGGGGGGAGAGAGAGGAAGAGAGAGAGAGATTGCAAAAGAACACTTAAAAACTCTTTCCCTGACATTCATCTCTACTTTATTAGTAGCAAATAGTATTTTTACCATAATCAGTAGTATTTGCTGTGGCTGGTAGTTCCATGATATCTGCTTTGAGAACACCTTCCTCTTGTTCGTGGCAGGAAGCCTAGTTTCTAAGCTTTGGAAATGGGAAATAAGAGTGTGGTCATATGCAGGAAGTCTCTTGGCTTCTGTTTGGACCCTCTGGAGTAATCCTCCAGTTTGGACTTCATGACTTCATCCAGTCTAGACCAAACGCTCACACAGTACCTACCATTTATTCTTGTCTTCACTATGCAGGATACAGTGTCCCAGGAATTATCTGGGAAAGATAAAGATGAAGATGTACAAAGTGAAAGAAAGGCTATCCTGACACATCCTGAGCAGTCAAGGAATTCTACTGTGCTCATTAAAGAACTCATAAAGGTAACGTCTTTCAGCGGCCAGCATATGGCTTCATTCCCTAAGATGAGCACCAAGAGGTAGACCTTTGGGATCCATGGCTGTACTCTCAGTAGAGTTCTTGTCAAACTTGTTTCAAATACTGTGATCTGTAAAGGTTTGAAACGTAGTGTTTGACCCATCTAAATGCATAGTTCTGATGTATTTTGTGTTTCCTTTGTTTTTAAGATATACTTTAAAGTTCCACCTATTCTGGCTGTGAGGAATATCTCTGTCACCATTCAAAAGGAGGAATGCTTTGGATTGCTTGGGTTAAATGGAGCTGGGAAAACCACTGCCTTTAAAATCCTGACTGGAGAAGAGGTTGCTACCTCTGGAGACGTGTACATTGAAGGCTACAGCATTACCAGAAATATCCTGAAGGTACGCCGGCATGCAGTCTGAAGGGGAGAAGCTTGACGGGAGACAAACGGTAGGAGACCCCAGGGTGATTCTGGGCAACCATCGGTCGCTTCTGGAAAGAGAAACAAAATGTAAAGGAACACATGGAGGTAAGAAAGCAGCTTCACCTTGAGAACTAAGTCATAAGTGTCTTCTGGGTGAGGCCCAGCTTCTGCAAGCAGCGCCTCTCTAACAGCCCGCATGCACTTGGCGTGCATGCATCCATTAGACGTGCGGCCTCCAGCGAGTATTTTAGAAGGACCTTGACGTTTTCAGTCCAACTATAGCAGTTAAAAATCTGAACCACCTGGGCATGGCGGCATATTCCTTTAATGCCGTCACTCAGGAGGTAGAGGCTTGTGGATCTCTGTGAGTTCTGGGCCAGCCTTGTCTTTACAGTAAAACCCTACTTTAAAAAAAATCTGAACTGGAAACCAACGGATACCCCAAATTAAGGCACTGCAAAGGCGAAAACTTGTCCACTCATCCAGCGCAAAATCCCGAGCCAGATCAAGGAGGTGTTTGTGGTTGAGCAGGCCTGACGATGTGAGGTTGGACACCCAGAGATGACATAAAAGCCAGATGCGGCCGGACACTCATGTGCAATCCCAGCCCTCCTAAGGCAAGAAGGCAGAGAAAGGAGAATGGCGGCTAGCTGAGTGAACATGGCGGCGAGCATCCAGGGAGCCGTCCTCACATGAGACAGAAGTTGTCCTTTGACCTCTGTGCGAATTCCCATTCTCATGTGCATGCAAGCACATTGACACATAGACACACAGAGACACAGGCACACACACACACACACACACACACACACACACACACACACACAGCCAATAGGGGGCAGAAAGAACTGAATTCTTAGTGAAGAATTGTTGAAGGCTCAGGCAGAACCCTTTTAAACTCTTCAGCAAGCACGCAAACAACATTCCAACACAGAGCTGGTAATCTGGCTGGCACCCCTGCACTGTGAATTCTGTCTCCCAGGACACAGCCAGCTTCTCAGTGGGATTGCAAGAGAAAACCCCTTTTGAACAGCCTGCAGGGGGAAGGAGACAGGAGGGACCAATACATAGAGCATTCTGCCCTCAAGAAGTCTGCAAACAGAAGTTATTGACCAGGGCCTGAAAGACATGGATGAAGGAAATGCCCAGCTCCACATGGTCCAGCCGTTAGCCCTACCTGAAAGGAAAAATTGAGAAGCACCTACATAAATCATTCCTAACTGATGGAGCTATAATTTCAAGCACTATATTGAACATAATTGGAGAGAATAAACATCCTTACCCTGTTCCTAATTTTAAGAGTTGTTGAATTTTTGTTGTTGTTGTTGTTGTTGTTTTTAAGAATGTACCCAGAATAGGATAATTGAAATAATCCATGGATACATGACCTAGCTCTCAAATTATAAAATAACTTGTTACAAACCAACTCAGGTTGGGGCTATTTCCTTATTCCCCTTCATTATTATGCAATTGTACTTGATTGACAATTATTGAGAAATTACTACAAATCAAGAAACTTCAGAATATTTAAAATGCATTACCATGCTTAATACAATGCCTGTTGCAGAAGATGCATAAATGGCTACAACTGCAGATGAGTTCTCTTCTAATTCATAATACTTCTGCAGCAGTAGTTAACCTCTGTTAGCTCAGTTTCCATCGTTGTCTTAATTATGGCACTCTTCACTTTAAGATGTTCCCTTTGGTTCTTGGGTAACGAGAGATGCATGTTTCCTGCTGCTGAAACTAAGCTTGTTTGGCTCCTATCATTTCAGATAAGAGTGTTCATTTTAATCTGGGTACAGGGGTCTTTTCTGAGACTGATGCTCTAACCAAAGACCATACAAGGAGGTAACCTAGAACCCCTGCACAGATGTAGCCCACGGCAGCTCAGTATCCAAGTGGGTGCCCTAGTGAGGGGAACAGGGACTGTCTCTGACATGAACTCAGTGGCCTGCTCTTTGATCACCTCCCCCTGATGGGGGAGCAGCCTTGCCAGGCCACAGAGGGGGACAATGCAGCCAGTTCTGATGAGGCCTGATAAGCTAGGGTCAGATGGAAGACTAGGAGGACCTCTTCTATCAGTGGACTGAGGAAGGGGCATGGGAGGAGATGAGGGAGGGAGAATGGGATTGGGAGGTGATGAGGGAGGGGGCTACAGTTAGGATACAAAGTGAATAAACTAAAATTAATACAACAATTTTAAAAAGAATGTTCATTTTATTGTTATTTTAAGTTCTCTTTATGTTTGGAATATTTCAAAATAAAACGGTGTGAAACATTTACAGCAGTCTCTTATTTCTGAAGTGATCAACAAAGCTGTTTTGCCATCTGGATGTGGTAACTTCAGCGTGAGACTTTTTTTTTTTTTTTTCTGATTCCCCAACCCTTTGTTGTTTGTCATTTGTGATTTTGCTTATTAGCTTGTGTACTCAATTTTTTTTTTTAATTTCTCTTACATTGTCTTTAAAATATACTGTTCTGGAGTAATTTAAGGCCTCAAATAAACAAAAAAGTTTGGTTTACTAGAAATATTTTTCTTTTTTTTTAATTTTAGAACATCTTAAAAGAAACTTATGTTTCGGGATTTTCTGGGACTTGTTAGGTAATGTGAGAGCAAATGTAAAGGCCATGTGTGGCGCTGGCTTAGAGCCCAGAGGCTGTGGCAGGTTGGTTGCCTTCTGTTTAGCCTTTTTCAGGATGAGTCAGGAAATGACTAAACCTAACCTCGTCTTTGTCAGCACCTCCACACACTGTCAGAAACATGTATATGGTGTAGACTCATTCTTTGTGTCCATACGATTTGAGACCCCTGACCAACAGTGGAAGAGTCTACTACTTTATGCTTTAATTTTCCAAATATGTTGGCTTTTTCTTATGTATATGAATTCTAACATTTCTATTTCTCCAGATCTTTAAATGAGAGAGCACAGCTTTGACATTACTATTATCTTTCAGTATCTTTAATCCTTTAAAATTTTTTGATCTGTTAATTGGTGACCTTTTTAGATAGTGCATGTTTTAAAAGATTTCAATATATTTTTATGTTTGCTGTTTACTGTTATGGTTTTTTTGTTTTGTTTTGTTTTTTCTTTTTTTTTTTTTTTTTTTTTTTTTTTTGAGACAGGTTCTCACTGTGTAGCCCTGGATGGCCTGGAGCTCACTGTATTGACCAGGTCCTGAACTCACACGGAGCTGCCTGCCTCTTCCTCCTAAGTCCTAGGATTAAAGGCTGTGCCGCCATGCCTGGTCCTGCATTATTTGTTTATTTATTGTGCTCTGCTGTCTACACGGATTCATGAACATGTTGGTTACCTTATTTAATCAATCTTCCTTCTTGATCCTCCTGCCTCAGCCTCTTCAGCACATCCTGCTGGCATGCACAACCAAAACCACCTGTTAGCCCTTGTTAAGCCACGACACACCTCGACTTCATGTATCCATTCCTAAAGTCATGATCTCCTAAAACTATACCTAAACATTTTATTTTTTAATTTTGTTTCATCATAGCTGTGAGATGGCTGTCCTATCTCTGACAGTGTTCTCCTATTTTAGGTACGGTCAAAAATTGGCTACTGTCCACAGTTTGATGCCTTGCTGGAATACATGACCTCTCGGGAGATACTGACCATGTACGCCAGAGTGTGGGGGATTCCAGAGGACAAAATTACACCCTACGTGGACAACTTGTTGCAAATGCTGTATCTGCAACCACAAGCTGAGAAGTTCATTTACACTTTGAGGTGAGATCGCATGCCGGTGCTCCCACTTGCAGAAGTATTCAGTCACCTTTCTACTTTGGAATGAATTCCCAGCAGTCTAACCCAAGCTCCGTAGCAGACAGGCAGTTAGGGAAATTCAGTTACTGTAACTTCAGTTACAGGCTGAAGTCCTCAAATGCTCTTCTGCAGTGGAGCAGACCTAGGAGAATTATCTTTGTAGAGACGAGCTCACAAACCTGGCTCAAGTGGAATTCTGGCTAATGAGCTAGAAAGATGAGTATCTCTCTTATCTCGCCGTGGTTCTTTGTCTCCTCATAAAGGACAAAGATGAGGCTCTTTGTAGTGTCCTGGCCAGCCACCATGTAACGTATATGTCAGGGAATCCCCAGGAACTGTAATATATATATAATAAGAATCTAAATGTAACCGATAGTATGGGTAAAAATAAATTAGATAAACAAAAGTCATCTTCCCCATTGCAAATGTCTACAGTTGGATTTGAGTCCTGTGTCTTAGTATAGTCACAGATAATGAGCAATTTTTAACGTTTTGTTTTTGTTTTTTGGTTTTTTTGCAATCATTTTCAGATACTCAGCCCTTTTGATATCTTGGCAATTTTTTTCTGTAAATGAAATCTGGGTGTTAATTAGGGTGTTACCTATTAAATTACTGTACTGTCGTGCTGTATGTACTTGCACTCTCCCTCTCCCTCCCCGACTCTGAAGTGGAGGAAACAGACGTAGGCTCAGCACTGCTATTGCCATAATGGGAAAGTCTTCAGTCATTTTACTAGATGAGCCTTCCACTGGCATGGACCCAGTCGCCCGGCGCCTGCTCTGGAACACGGTGATAAAGACACGAGAGAGTGGCAAGGTGGTCATCATAACTTCTCACAGGTGTGGCTCATGGGGGAGTCTGGCGTGGAGGCACAGCGGGTGAAGGTCAGGGGGAATCCTGTGACTGTGAAAGGGAGATATCCAGGGCCAGGAATAGCATATAATAGAAAATTTGCTTGACTGTGTGAGATTCTTAGGGACAGAATCCCAAGGAACGTTTGAATATATAAGGGAAGAATGTTTATGACGTCTCATTTGAAGATTCGGTCCTCTACTGTTTTGAAATTTAAGATACCTCCATCCCCTATGGTCCTGATAACAAGCAAATGAAAATCATCTCTTCAAAGATGATCACAAACTATTGGGAATATGAATCTCCTCCAACAGGGATAATTTTGCCTTATGTCATCATGGCATCTTGTTTTTCTAGCATGGAGGAGTGTGAGGCTCTCTGTACCAGGCTAGCCATCATGGTGCAGGGAAAGTTTGTGTGCCTCGGTAGCCCCCAGCATCTCAAGAACAAATTCGGCAACATCTACACCATGAACATCAAGTTCAAAACGGACACTGACGAAGACGTAATAGAGGACTTTAAACATTTTATTGCCGAGGTTTTCCAAGGTAAGTCGGGTCAGGTGAACGTTGCCAGCAATGTCTAAAGTCGTGTCTGTTTTCTCACCATCTATAGGCTGTGGTGGCTCACAGTAGTTTCCCATGAGGTTTTTGTTTGTTTGTTTGTTTTTATGTCTGACATCCAATAATGACTCTTTAGGGGAATGCTTGTGTCTGTAACTGTGTCTGTTTATGCAAAGCCTTCAAGAAAAATGACAAGTATTTGCCAATCTCTTGTGGGAATGAGTCAGATCATTACCATATGAGCTGGCATATGAATTACTAGCGGAAGTCATAGAATTTAAAGTTTGAAGGTTTGGTGTTTTTTTTTTTGTTGTTGTTGTTGTTGTTTTGTTTTTTAGCAAAAAATGACCTGTATCAGCCTTCTAGGTCTGACTCCCATAGCAAAATACCATAGAATCGGTGACCTAAGCAGCATTTATTTTCTCACAGCTTTGGAGGAGGAAGGTCCACGCTAACCCTGCCAGCAGGCCTGTTTTCTTCTGAGGCGCCTCTCTCTCTCTCTCTCTGACTTGCATTAAAAACAAATCAGAAGGCTAAATCAGTGGTCCTCAACCTGTGGGATGTGACCCCTTTGGGAGGGCGTTAAATGACCCTTTCACAGGGGTCTCCTTAGACCATCAGAAAACACAGATATTTATATTATGATTCACTATAGTAGCAAAATTAACTTATGAGGAAGCATCAAAAATAACTTCATGGTTGGAGTCAACAGCACAGGCGGAACCTGTATTAAATGGTCTCAGCACTAGTGAAGTTGACAGGGCTAAATGAATGGTGTCTGTCTGGCCAAGTAGCATGTAGCTGGTAAGTGTTTTGGTGGTGCACACCTGATAAGCGCCGTTTAGATCAAGAACGCAAGCAACACAAAAGTAAAACAATGGCCCACTGTTCTGTCTCATGCTAGCCCGGTACTCAGAAGGATAACGAATGAACTACAACCATATATAACAACTTGAGTGAACCATTATACATCTTCTGGAAACATTAGCCAGACTGTATGTGGGGGCTTGAAAGAGAATGTCCCCCATAGGACTCGTGATTTGAAACGCTTAGCTCTATCCGCTTACGCCTAGACCAGCTAGCCTCTCCATTGCATACAATATTATGTAGATGTAACATTATTTTGTCCTTTCTCCCTGTCTTAGGCAGTGAATTAAAGCAAGAGAATCAAGGGGTCCTTAATTTCTACATCCCCAGCAAGGACAACAGCTGGGGGAAGGTGCGGCTGAAACCATGCACTCTCTGCACTAACGATAGGGGAGCACTAAGGATGGGGGCGCTGGGGATCCAGGCAATGCAATCATGCCTGGCACTGTGGAGGCAGTAGCACAGCTGTGTTACTCTTCAATTACCTTTAGGATTTAAGTGCCAACTCTCTCTGTCCCTAAATCCTATTAGCGGTCTGTGTCCATCAAGAGAATCGAGACAGAGAATCACCTGCTCTTAGTTCCTCAGTTACCCATCTCTCCAGCTCTTCCTTCTCGCCCTCCTGAGCCCTTTGTCCTCTCATTTAAACCCAGTAGACATGTGGGGGTGGTGACTCCCCTGGGTTGAGGTCTGGAGGGAACGTTTCCGTGGTGACTGCCTGTTTTCTGTTGCTGTTGAAGGTGTTTGGCATTCTGGAGAAAGCGAAGGAGCAATACAATTTAGAAGACTATTCCATCAGTCAGATCACCCTGGAGCAAGTCTTCCTGACCTTTGCCAACCTAGACAACGCAGAAAGGAATTATGCAAAAGCGGTGGCTTGAGATTCAGTTACAACCCGTGATTAGGATAGAACACTACCTCTGCTCAAATGCACTCGGGTTTGCAGAGGGACGTGTGTGTGTGTGTGTGTGTGTGTGTGTGTGTGTGTGTGTGTGTAACTTTGTGTAAATATATTTACATAATAAAGATTTCCCCGCAGGAGAAAATGCATCCCCTTCATTGTAGACTTAGATGGATCACTTGTGTGTCTAGCATGGACAAATCTGAAGGTGTTGGTGAAATTTTTTCCTCCCAGAAACAGGCAAGAACAGCAGTTGCCAGAGTGGAGTGTTCTGAGAACAGAAACATCCAAAAGGGATGGAGGCACAGAGGGTTGCACAGCAACGGCACCTTGGCAGCCGATTGTTCAGAGGACGTTAAGCCCGAGGGCAAATCGTCTTTCCCCAGATAGACACGTACTCATGTAAACACAGCCAATATCAAAGATCAAAAGGTCAGCCGGCCAGGGTGGCACACGCCTGTAATCCCAGCGCTCTGGGAGGCAGAGGCAGGCAGATCATTATGAGTCCAAGACAGCCAAGGTTACACAGAGAAACCCTGTCTCAAAAAAAAAAATTTTTTTTAAAGGTCAGTTGAGTAGTAATTTCCCTATGTCAAATCAAGAGTCTTTGCACGAATAATACATAAAGAGTGAAAAGGCTGATCTGGCCCCAACTAGTTTTGGGTGCATGCCCAGTTACGCAAACTCCGTCAAGTGGACTTGTAGAGAGAAACCCCTGGCTCCATCTGGTCCCTATGCGCGACTGCACATGCATATGATTGCCTTGCCACTCTTGCGAAGCTGTGTGTCTCCTTGTTTTCAATTCCTTAGAGTAAGAAGCTAAGAAACGGGAAGCCCCAGCCACACCCGTCCCCCACCAAACTGGCAACAATGGCACCCAGAAGTCAATCGATTTTTTCACCCTTGCCTGTGCTTTCTGCCTAACAGAAAACACAGGCGCAGGCTTCTACTGTCCACTGCCCACAACTGTATCATCGAATCACCTCAAGCCTGAGGAAGGGAGGCTTTGATACTTACTTCTCGTCACTGCGAGATCAGCAGGCGCCCAAAGGCTCGACCAAGGCATCCCCCAACACAAGAGGCCACACTGTGATTAGCCGAGGGGTTCAAAGAGTTGCCAACCATGGCGGGATTGGTAACACGCAAGTGAGCTCCCAGCACTATCGCGGATGAACAAAAACATCCAAGGAACAAGCGGCATCTCCTCCCCGTGTGGGGAAGGTCCTGCGCTCTGAATCCCAACTGCTGCCTACATTCTTCAAGCCACGACACTCCTGAGCGCCTGAGCTGCCGAAACTGGCTTAGTAGAAACAGCTATTGGGTCTGGATCGTTGGCAGACTCCCGCTGGGAACCAGACAGCTGTGGCCCTGACGGTCCTGGGCTGCGAGCACGGGGTCCATCCATGCTGCTCCTGCAAGCCAGGCCAGAGCCTGGGTGGGGGGTGGGGGTGGAGGGGATGCCAAGCAGAAGACAACCCGGGAGAGAAGCTTCTGCGATGTTCTTCCAGCGCCCTCTCCTGACAAGTCCCCGCTCCTTTGGTGCCAGGAATAATATATTCCTGTCACGTCAGGCGCATGAGGGGTAGAGAACTTGAGGTGCAGGCCAGCACTCAGGACCTGTAGCTCTAACATGAAAAGTTTCCGGATGGGGCAGAGCCAAAAAGAGTGAGCATTCTCGAACCTGCGCGGCGGGGGAGATGTTGGTATAGAGGTGGAGTCTGCGGAGTGATTGACAAGCCAGTCGACGAACCCACATGAAGCGGGTGGGGAGTCTAAGCGCCGAGCGCAAAGGGTCGAGTTGGAGCAGCTTCCGCAGAGGGGCGCAGGGTTAAGTCGGTGCGGACTCGGGAAGGACGGAGAAGGTTGGCGAAGGATCCTGGCGGGGTTGGGGGCGGGATGGAGACAGAGAAACCGAGAGATGGACAGGACAGAGGGAGACAGGAGTGAGGGGTGTGTGAAACCTATCCTGCCGTGTGGAAAGAAAGAACGGGGCGTGGTAGGTTGAGTAATACGTGTTGCTGAGAAAGAAGGATTTGGGACCAGCGGGGATCTGGGCTGGGCTCCGAGTCTGGGCTCTCCGGCTCCAGGCAGGCGTCCCCTACTGGCTACTCACCCAGGCACAAGCCCGCAGCTCCCACCACCCATCATGTGCGGTTTTCCTCTGCACTGACGAATTTGGGAACAGGAGAAATATATGGTCCTGGCAAATGCTGCGTGATCCTTCTGCTCTGATAGCTCCCCCTACTCCCAGCCCATCCTCTGCTCCTCCCCAAGCACATCTCCTCCATTGCACCTGACTGACCTCGACGGTTCACCGCTCTTAGCACGCGCCTCTGGGGCCGCCCATGTCTGTACTTCTAATTCCTTTGCACGAGGTCTAGACCACAACCTTGGGAGGGAGAGCGCTGCCCTGCAGGACGGTTGGCTAAGGCGTCGTGTGCAGGAAGAGTCTCTGGACCTAGGCGGTCAGGTGCTGTAAAGGCACTAATTTGGAGCCAGAGTAGTGAGTCCTCCTTTGTATGTCCCCTGCTGTGACAATGCCCTCAGGTGCTCCAGGAGCTCGATCTGCCTTTCTCTCTGTCTCTCTCTCATACCGCCATTTGCCATTTCCTATTTAAGGAGTGGGGATAATGCCAGAACCGCAGCTCAGTGTGTTAGGTCATTGGAGGATAAAGGCAAAGAGGCAAGATGCTCCATCATTGCCCCTTGATCTATACAGCCAGATCTGTACATTAAGACCCTGTCTTGGAGAGAGAAAGAGGGAGAGAGAGAGAGCGAGAGAGAGAGAGAGAGAGAGAGAGAGAGAGAGCTCATACTGACAGGGCCCCTGATTTGATTGCTGTGCCTGAATCTCAATTATAGTCCCTCTAATTGCCAGTCTCCCTCAGACTCATCTTCGCTTCATTTAAGATTAAGTGAAGATTTAATCTAACAACTCTCCTTTATGACCCTGAGCTTCAGCTCTTCTCCTCAGAGCTACCTTCCCCCAAATCTCTGTCACTTGTACAATGTCACACTGCCAGTGGTAGGAATTTGGAGCTAAACAGCCTGATTTCAGGTGGGGAGAGTGTTGATAATCGCCCATGTGAACAAAAGTTCCTGAAGAGAAGCCGTGTCTGGCTGTGAACCACAACAAAAACCTCCAGGAAGGAGACTGTGTCTGCAGAGACGACAGACCAGTTGGACTTTAAGCACTGTGGAGAGACTGGAATTTTGTAGGTTCCAGGACTAATTACTTTATCTTGGTTTAGTTTTAGCTTCAGGAGGAGTCATGCATTGCCCCTGTCTGCATCTGAACCTCGAGACAATAAATAAAAACCCCTTGGAAGGTATTCACATACAGAACGCCAACTTCCACCAATCCAAGAGCTGTCAGACAGCAACCTGGGCCTGTAGAATAATCCCCCAAATCTCACTGTACCCACCTCTTTGCTGTACCCACAAACGTATTTTAAAGTTGCCGTGATTTATGACCTTTATTGTTCTGTAAAATTATAAAAACCCTGTGAAATTGCCTCCACGTTGGAACATGGAATTTGGGCCGTGGTCACTCATAATAAACTCTTACACCTGTTAAGATGAGGGCTGCAGTTCTAACATCAATGCCTGCCGTGCCATCCACAGCATGAGGAATGGGTTTCATTTTTTTCCCCCAATTAGACATATGTACCTAGTGTAAGCAGGTAATAGATATACTGTTCATTAAATTTAAGAATCTCCTCATAGCTAATTGTGGCTGCTATAACAAAATCCATAGGTCATATGGCTTATAAACTGCAGAAATTTTTGGTGAGATTTTGGAGACGGGACTGTCTGTAACAAAAGTGGCAGCAGATTCAGTGTCTTGTGAAATCCCTTTCCTGACTCACTGACTCACACGTGACACTATCATGACTCACATAACAGAAGGAATGAGATAAGGGACTGTCTCTGGGGCTTTGTAGATGGGCACTGATCCCATTTAGACCACCACTCAACATCCCCATTTTTTTTTATTAATTACAGTTTATTCACTTTGTATCCCCCCATAAGCCCCTCCCGGTCCCACCCTCCCTCACCCTTCTTCGTGCATGCCCCTCCCCAAGTCCACTGATAGGAGAGGTCCTCCTCTCCTTCCTTCTGATCTTAGTTTATCAGATCTCATCAGGAGTGGCTGCATTGTCATCTTCTGTGGCCTGGTAAGGCTGCTCTCCCCTCAGAGGGAGGTGATCAAAGAACAGGCCTATCAGATTATGTCAGAAGCAGTCCCTCTTCCCATTACTATGTAACCCACTTGGACACTACACTGGCATGGATTAAATCTGTGCAGGGGTTCTAGGTTATCTCCATGCATGGTACTTGGTTGGAGTATGAGTCTCTGGGAAGACCCCTGTGTTCAAATTTTCTGGTTCTCTTCCTCTCCTTGTGGGGTTTCCGTCCTCTCCAGATCTTACTATTTCCCACTTCTTACATAAGATTCCCTGCACTTTGCCCAACAGTTGGCCATAAGTCTCAGCATCTGCTTTGATAGTCTGCAGGGCAGAGCCTTTCAGAGGCCCTCTGTGGCAGGTTCCTAGGTTGTTTTCTGTTTTCTTCTTCTTCTGATGTCTGTCCTCTTTGCCTTTTGGGTTGGGGATTGAGCCCCATTTCTAAATAACATCATCTTGGCTGTTAGGATTTAACATCTGAGTTGGGTAGGAACATGAACATAAATGTTCAGCTCATTCCCAACCACTCCCCTCAACACTATTATTGGTATAGTCACTCCCATACCTCAAAACTTGAATGACAAATGAATTGATCTTTGTTCTGTGCTTTACATTCTGTAGGTATTAAGAATCGCCATGGATGCTGAATACATACATTTAAAATGTAGGGATAAACAGCTACTCACTTATGTCAAGTGATTGTTGTTCTAAAGCTGAATTAGAAAATGAAATGAATAGCATTTAACTAGTTGACTAAAAGTCACATGCCGCTAGATAGTATTTTTGTGCTTTAAAACTTTATATTAATTCATGAGAATTTTGTGCAATGTGTCCAGATCATATTTCCCTCATCCCCATATCCACTCCCCTGCTTGCCCAACTTTGTCCTCTTTTATTTTTATGAAAGTTTATTAAGCAGTTTACGCTGTCCATATATTCCTAAGTGTGTGTCTTCCCCTGGAGTGTGGCTGATGTTCCAGGGGCCACACTCTGACAGAAAACTCTTCCTCTCTCAGAACATATCAGTTACCAATACCTACTTGGATATGGGTGGAACTTTGGCCTCCCCTAGCCATGTTGGGATAGCTCTGGTTTGGGCTTCCCTAGGTCTTGTGCATGTTGTCATAACCGCTATGAATTCATATATGCAGATGCCCTCTTGTGTCTGGAAGACACTGTTTACTTGTAGTTCTTGTAGTTGTGCACTGCCTCCAGTTCTTACACGTTTTTGTTTTTGTTTTTGTTTTTGTCCCTTCTTCTGCAATGATCCCCGACCATTTAGGGGTAGTGTGTCTTATATAGATATTCTATTTAGAGCTAAGCATTCTGCAGTCTCTTACTCTCTGTGCTTTGATCATTTGTAGGTCTCTGTGTTGATCCCTGTTTACTGAAAAAGATGCTTGTGGGATGAAGATTGGGAGATGAATTAATACTATGCCCATTTAGAAGAATAATAGTAGGGCTGAAAAGATGACTCAGCCATTAAAGGCAAGGTTCACAATCAAAAACATAAGGATGATAGTAGTCGTTTCTCCGTGAGGGCCCATGATCTGTCTAATCGTTTGGGTTCTTGGCTCTGATGATTATGATAGGTATAGCTTTCATCTTCTGGCGAAAGACTGAAATGAAGTCAGCCATTAGTTGCTCCCATAGTCTTTGTGGCACTGTTGCATCACTGGGCATATCTTGCCAGGCCAGTCAATACCATAGCTCACAAAATTCATAGCTGGGTAAGATATTAACTTTCCTATGTTGGTAGCACCAATAGCATCTTCCAGCATCATGGAAGCCAGGCGGTTACACATGAAGCTTGTAAGTGAGAACCAACTTGATGTTTTCTTTCATGTTCTCTGACTCAAGTGTGCAGTGGGCTCTTACAGCCAAGTTCTAGAGTGTAGCCAACAACATTGGCAACTGGCAATAGCCTTTAATGTTTACGGAGAAGTCCATGGGACCTCAGTGGCCAACAACTCCAAAAGCGGTAAACCATTTTTTGTTGTTGTTGGAAGAGGGTCTCATGCACTGTGTTTTCAGATGTTGATTTCAGTGCCCTGAGATCTGGTTACTGCCCTGGCACGGGCATTGTTATGAATGTTGAACCAGCTCCTGTATCCATGTGATGTAAGGAATGTTTCCATCGATCCCTGATTGGTTAATAAAGGTGCTGAAGACTATGACTAGGCAGAAGAGAAGCAGGTGGGGTTTAGGTTCCTGGGGTTTGGGGCAGGAGACCACAAGGCAGAAGGGGAGTGGGAGAAGATGGAGCAGGAGGAGCAGAAGATGGAGCAGACAGGGAGTCGCCATGGGGCAGGGCAGACAATGAACATGTGGTCATGAAGACAGACTGATGGGATAGAAGCCACCCAGAAGTGACCAGGCTGGCAAATGATTGGCTTTTAAAAAGGGTACTGAGATTAGAATAGCTCAGACTATGCCCTGCATAATGTCTACAGCTTAATAATAATTCATATTCTCTCTGTATCAATCATTGGGGAACTAGCCGGTTAAAGAAAACTGCTGCTGTATTAATTTCCTATATTAATTCAGATATACAGAATAATTATTTAATTATACAGTTTTTAGCATTGGGATTTTTGTTAGTTGATGAAACCTAGTAGTACATGAAACCTTGTGTAGTACATTATAAGATGATTTTGTTTTCATTTGTGTCTGAGTGTATGCTTCTGCAGTAGTAGGTAGGTTCCTGTATGACTTTCCTAAAGGTGTTTGGGGGTTATTTATCTCTCCCTATATTATCTTCTCTTCTCTGTCCTCTAATTCTCTACCCAAATTTAACCCTTCCTTATCCATCATTCCTCTTTAACTTTACATCTAATCCACCGTTCCCCTTTAAATCTTTATACCACAGAGTTCTCTCTCTTGTCAAAACTCCTACCTCCCACATTTCCTGACCTCTAGTGGCTATCCCAAACACACACACACACACACACACACACACACACACACACACACACACA
>NW_026596088.1:7357123-7418788 GCF_907164565.1 Psammomys obesus | reverse complement strand
ACACACACACACACACACACACACACACACACACACACACACACACACATCTTAAGATTCAGATAATCTTAATTTTCTTTTCTTAAAAAAAAAAAAATCTTTATTTCCTCCAGAGTTGAACTCCCTTTCAGTTAAGAAGAATGGCTTCACTGGCATCCAAAAAGCTTTTGGTTCTTCTTTGGAAGAACTTTACTTTAAAGGTAAGTTGAATTCTGCCTCATCTTGTTGCAGCAGCGCAGAGATGGTCAAGGAATGATTCCCACAATTGCAATCACTGCCTTTTAATTTATACTCTTTTACTTTCCTCAGTTCCTGGGCTGAGGATATCTATTCCAAACACAGAATCTACACAGAGTGAGGGAGTAGTAGAATGTCAGATGGGAGAGAGAAAAATTTTTGAAATTTTATCTGTCATAGAGTAAAGCTATGCTTCCTGATCACCTATGTAATCTGAATGAAGTATCTTATTAGCTTACTATATACGAATGGCCATTTGCTAAATAAAATTTAGGTTGTTGTTTGTTTGTTTGTTTGTTTGTTTTTTGTTTTTGAGAAAATGAACACGATTTTGTTCTTTAATTCTCTTAGAGACGGCGATTTGGATCTTTATTTGTTGAAATAGCCCTGATGGTTATATTCAGCAGTGTTCTTCTGACTGCACGACACTTTCTTGCTGTAAAGAAGATTGGACCTCTCAGTTATGCTGACCAGCCGGTCGGCGACGTCCCTCCCTTCATCGCTACCTCTTCTCATTCTTGGGAATTGGCTTACGTGCCATCCAACATCATCGTGGTACAGAATATTGTCGAAAATGTGAAAAAAGACTTAAACTTCCATATGAAAGGTTAGTTAAGATTTTCATAAAAGCTTATTATTTAATTATTCTAGGAAAAAAAAGCCTTCCTAGCTGGGTGATAAATTCCACACAAAACACTACAGAACACCAAGGGTCATCTTTTAAAGTATGCTATTATAAAATTGGTTAAGCTTGAAAGTTAAGTTTATATACATTTTTTTCTCTATGAAACAAACAACAACAAAAAAAAAACCCAAAGTAATGTTTTAGCATTAAATGACCAATGGATGATTTTCTAAGTTATTATTTAACTCTGTAAATAATAACTCTGTAAATTAGCTCTGTCCTCATTGTTTCTGAGTGAGTTTTTTTTTAATATTCTGGGCGAGAATAGCATCAGGAGTATTGCTGTGTGCCGCAGGAACACGCAGGCACAGGATAAGCGTGTCTTTATTCTGAATGAGTGGTCAGTTACTTAAAGCATTATTGCATGATCCGTAGAAGACAGTACCTGAGACCATTTTATATAAGTGTAAGGAAGTGCCTGAGACAGGTGGCATGTAAGGAAAAGAAGCTTATTTAACACACAATTTGGAAGAACGAGATTGAGTGTCCTCATCTGTTCACCTGGTCGGATCATCTTGGCTCATTCCCAGTGTAATAGATGTCATTGTGATGGAAGCACATTTGATAGACTGGGATCACATGGAGAGACAGGAGGCTGTAATCTACAGAGACCAGGTGCAGGCCAGCTCTTTTCTAAGTTTTACACAGGAGCTAACCTGGTTCCTGCAAAGGCTCCATCAATCCCACCCCGTTGCAGTCCCTCCAATGACTTAACTTCCTTTCCAGATCCACCTCTTAAAGATTCTACCTCCTCTGAGCTGTGACACTTACAATTGAGGTACAAGCTCATAGGCCAGCCTTTGGGGGAGATGTCCAAAGCATATCTAGATGATGGTATATTCAGAGAAACTATGTCGAATCATTTAAAGAGTTTTCAGTTCCTCGCTTTCCTTCACATTCTCAGACCAGTTTCACTCCTGTTTCTCACAGAGGCAAATACTACTAGAAATTTGTGGCCTTCCCTGTACCTCGTAACTTCTTCTTAAGTAAGCACACAGCCCAAACCCTGTGCCTCGGGAGCATCAGAGTCAGGACCAGCTCCTAAATCTGCAACCTCACCCTCCCTTCCTTCCTAGAGCCCCAACCAGCACAGGAATGATTACTGAATACCAGCTTCAACACCACAGGGTGAACTGAAGCTGTGCGTAGACCTGGTGACTGGCTGGTGGCCCAGCAGAACTTTTTCTGAGGCTAACTTTCCAGGGCTGGAACTGATCGTTTCCAACCCTTGCTTCCAGTGACAGTGGCAAGCCGAGGGGCCAGAATTAAATTGCTGGCATCAGCCAGTGCTGGTAGCTACCTGGCATGTGCTTACAGTTATTATGGTGAGTGTCAGCTAGGGCTACTGGCTCTAGCATTGGCTTTCCCCTGGTAGTGGCAAAGTGTCCAAGAAAGAAAAGAAAGGAGAGAAAAAGACCACACACAGACACACACACACACACATGCACTTAGACTTGATGATGAAGTAAGTCAGACTCCAGCAAGTAGGTTCCAACAAGCTTCTTCTCTTCATTTAGCTTCTCTTTCAGGCTTCTTCTGCTTTATGCATACATATACATGCATACACATACATACATACATACATACATGTAACACATACATGCATACACATGTTCACACATATATATACACATATACATATACATACACATGTACATACATGCATACACACTCAAACATTGGGTGGGTGGAACAAGCTCCAGAGAATGAGTTCCAACCCAACCTTACATACATTCATATACACATACATTGGTGGATGAAAAAAATATCCCAACAGCCTCATACACATACATATACACACATCTTAGTGGATGGAACAGACTGAAGAGTGAGTTCCAAACCACACTTTCATTCTTTTTCCTACATCTTATAGAGCCCAGCAAGATCTTTCAAGTAGTACGAAAATCACAACGTGGTTACATTCTATTTTTCTTTAAGTAAACCAACTATTACAGTGAGAATTAGTAAGAAAAGCATGTATCCTAGTGTCCTCATGTGATCAAATGTTTTATGTATTATGGGTGAAAAAAATATGAAAAATTATTCCCAAGAATGCATATACATTTGTAACTAAGCAGCTTGTTATATATTAACAGAGTATGAGCAAGCAAGGGAATTTCTCGGCCTGTTTTTTTTTTTTTTTTTTTTCTTTACTGTCAGCCTGCAATTTGCTATTACAAAACCAAACAAACAAAAAAGAATCAATTACCATAAAAGGTAATCTTATAAAAATCTTACAGAATCACAAGTCTTAAATTTCATATAAAAATAATCAGCCATTCCTGCTTTAAATCTTTAAGGTGTGCATCTACGTGTTAATAGTTTTTATTAAATCATATCAGGAAGCTGAGGGCAAGAAAAGGTATAAGGAAATTAATTGTCCTCTCAGTCACCGACCCAGCTTGAGAGTTGTCACGTCAGCCCCTCTCACCCTGGGCTATCCTTGCTTCTCACCAACCTCAAAAAGTCCCCAGCTTTACGATTAAGAGTGTACTTTTTCTTAACTTCAAATTGTTCCCCACGATTTTCTGCATCAGAGCTGATAGCAAAAACACCTTTACCTAACCTTGCTAAACAATCTATTTTTCCCTAAGATTTTCTACCTCAGAGTCATTAGCAAGAACATCTTTACCTAACCTTGTTAAGCTATCTATTTTTCCAAATTCTTTCTAAGGGTAGTGGTCACTGCCAACAATCTACCTCTCTAGGTTCTTTCCAAGGGTGCCGGTTGGATCATCAATCTGATCGTTAATCTTTCCGTAATCCCTGAAAGAGATCAAGCATTATAATTGTGAGTGCCTGGGGCACTGCCCAGTGAGGGAGTTTTTCCACACAACTCTCGTAGTATGAGGGATGTGATGGCCACAGCGGCAACAAGCAGAGCGATGCTCCCGTAGCAGTTAAGGTCCTCAGGACACGTGGTCTTCGGGGTTATGCCTCCCTGAGACGCCGTCATGGGTCTGCTAACTGGCGGGCTGCATTCCGTGAGTTCTAGAGCTGTTTTGCTTGTTCCTTCTGCATGGCTCCCAACACATGATCCACTTTTATGCAAACAAAGAGCAATGCTCGACTCAGACAATGAAGCAACAGTCACTTAAATACTGGTCTTTCAAAGGATGAACCCAACGTAGGTTCCCTATATTTGTTAGACTTGTATGTGGATTTGTTTACAAAGATGAACGGAGCAAAGTGCCTGAAGGAACTGGCATCGTGATGGTTCTGGTGAGATGGAGAAACAGTGACACCTCGGAGCGCAGGTGACAGGTGTGGAGGAGAGGGTGCTTCTTTAATTTATTTTTTAATTTATTACAGTTTATTCACTTTGTCTCTCAGCTGTAGCCCCTTCCTTCATCCCCTCCCAATCCCGCCCTCCCTCCCTCTTCTCCTCCCATGCCCCTCCCCCAGTCAGAGCAGTCACTTTTAGCATGAGAGAGCCCTCTGGTGAGAATGCTGGCCCAGTCAACAGTGAGGACAGTGGAGCTTTTCCTGCGTATCTTTAGGAATCAGGGTTCTGCTGGAGGAAGAAGTAAACCAATAAAGCCATTGCAGTCGAATCTATAAAACTCCGTGGATCTTGATTTTCATCACCGCAGCTGTTGAGTCTTTGCCATTCTGTTTCCATCAACCATGCTTTTGACTCCAAGGAAATCTTTAGGGTATACAATGTACTGTATACAAATGCACTGTATATTAAATAACTTGTTTGTTTTACTTAGGAAAATACAAATTACACCTTTTCAAAGGTCAATGAGGTTGAATTCCAAAGTTAAATTCATTGACTCAAAAATCTCAATTATTGAAATATACTTACCTCAAACATTAAAATTGTGAGGTGGCTTCCTTCCCCAGCTTCTTTATACTTTTCATTCAGATATTGAGTATTACAGAATCATGACATACACATTTCCCCCTAATTTCTTTTTTTTCTATTAATTTATCTATTCCCTTTCCATCCCTGTCACAGCCCCATCCCTCCTCTCCTCCCGGTCCCACCGTCCCCCCTTTTCCCCTCTCCCTCTCCTCAGAAAAGGGGAGCCTCACCACCAACCAACCCACCCCAGCACATCAAGTCTCATCAGGACTAAGCGCATCTTCTTCTGCTAAGGCTAGACAAGGAAGCCCAGCTAGGGCAAAGTGATCCAAAAGTCCATGTCAGAGACAGCCCCCACTCCAATTGCTAGGGGACACTCATGAAGACCAAGCTGTCTGTCAGCTACATCTGTGTAGGGGGTCTAGGTCCACCATGTTTGCCCTTTGGTTGGTGCTTCAGTCTCTGTGAGCACCCATGAGCCTAGGTTAGTTGACTCTGTTGGTCTTGCGGAGCTTTTGTCCCCTCAGGATCCTTCCATCTTTTCCCCAATTCTTCCACAAGTCTCCCCAAGCTCCACCCAATGTTGGGCTGTGGGTCTCAGTGTCTGTTTCGGTCTGCTGTTGCTGCTGGATGGAGCCGCTCGGAGGGCGCTTATGGTAGGCTCCTGGCTGCAAGCATGTCGAGTATCATGAACAGAGTCAGGGATTAACTCTCTCCCGTTACAATCCGCAGATCCAAAGAACAGGTGGGGGTGCTTGAATCTCACTCAGAAGAAAAAATGAAATAGACAGCAGAAGCAGATGAAGAAAGGGGGGTGGGGTGGGGACCAGGGATGGGAGGTGAGAGAGCTGGGAGAAAGGTGGGAAACCTATGGGGGCCCATCTCTGGGACAAGCTGGAGACCTGTGATGGGGTAGGTTCTTGGGAGGATAATGGGGGTGACTCTAGCCGAGATTCCTAGGAGTGGCCACCTCCTGTAGCCAGGCATGACTTCCAGTGGGGAGAAGGGGACACCAAGCCACCCATAAAACCTTAGACCCCAAATTTCCCCTGCCTACAAGATGTGCAGGGATAAAGATGGCGCAGAGATTGAGGGAATGGCCATACCAATGACTGGCCCCCAATTTCTTCTCCAACTGGAAATCGGAGAACACTGGGGCACGTCATCCCTCAGCCAGTGTTCACAGCTCCCACCCTGTGGGTAGGAAGCATCGTCATACACTCTGCCCTCACACACTTTCGCCCTCTCTGCAGTTACAGGGTTTTCTTCAGAAAGTGATTTTGAAGAGTACATTAGGTCAACTGCCAACTCTAAAAAGTTCCTGGCTGCTATTGTCATTGACCATAACTTCACAAACAGCAACGATCCGCTGCCAAAGAAGGTGAGAAAGTTCTCCGTAGAAGCCTCATGCCTGGGGCCTGGAGGGTGATTCAGTGGAGAAGAACGTTGCGTTGCTCTTCCAGAGGACCTGAGCTAGGTTCACGACACCCACGTGGGGCAGCTCATAGGCACCTGCACACCTTCACAAACTCCCAGAATGCCCCTTTTCCACTGGGTGAAGGCCCCAGGTGGACGCACAGTGATAAGTGACTATTCAAATGGAGTTTCAAGACACATGGTCAAGGCAGATCCCGTTCCTCACGGGACTAAATCCTAGTTGAGAACAGGCGCATTCCCCAAGCCCCAGTGAACGAGAAGCAGGACATCTACGAACGCTGGGATGGTTCTGATAAGCGCAGCCCGGGAGAGACAAAAATAATGCTTCGAATTGAATTTCCCTGGTATTGAGGGGAAATTATCAAAGTATAGAATGTAGCTACACAGAGAGTCAAAATTTTGTGTTTAAGGTACAAGCAGCTATCGTCGGGAGGTAAAGAGGGCCAATAAATAGGGTCGTTGGTTTCTCTGTATTCTGTTTGGTGACTCGGTGCTTCCACATGTCAGCCCAAGTGGCTGGCTCCTTGCAAGTTGATGTAGGCTCATTCATGTATAGAAATGTATCCAGTACAGTGGCAAACATCTCCTCCTCTGCCTTCACTTCATAATCTCCTTTGTCCTGCCCAGCTGACTTACTCTTGCCCTTTCTGAGTATGCTTGGCCTCTATCTGGCCTCCTAACCACCTTTCCATAGATGTTCTAAACACGCCAAATTTGAACTTAACATGAGTAAATACATCTTCAACCAGGACATGGGCTCCCCGAGAAATGTCAGATGCCCCTGAATGTGGACTAAGGCTTGTACTAAAACCTTTAATATATGGCTAATGGCTTACACCTGCCTGTCCCTGCTAATCTAACCAATTTCTCTTGACTGACTCTTGCAATTATTTGTTTGTTTATTTCAGGAAGTTTTAAAGCCTAGCACAATGTACCTTAAAGTTTACTCAGTTTTCTAAAATGAGTGATCTTTTCGTTCAGCAATTATGCAACTTTTCACATTTGTATCCTAATACATTCCTTCTCTGTCCTCCTCAATCACTTTCAAGGAAGGAAGAGATTTTTCTTTAGGAACAGTTAGCTAACACAAAGGGAATATAAATTAACAATTCCTTTTGGAATATCTCATTTCAGTATGCATGTCAGATGTCTGTCTAGGGAAAATACATTCAGGATATTCACAGATTCCAGCTGTGTTTGCTTACTATAAACCCACAGCAAGAATCCAGCTGTTGTTGACGTTTCAAAATATTTCACCTGTGACATGCCACAGGACAGGCTTGCTGTCACTTTCTGAAGTCCATAGTCAGATCCTCATCAATGTGCCCTCAGAATGTCATATTCCTGATACACTTTTAAAATCATTTTGTTTCTGATTCTTGCCATGTTTTTCTTTTTTTCTTTTCTTTTTTGCTTTATATATAATTTGTTTTTTTTTATTGCTCCTCCTAGGTAAAATACTACCTGCGTTTTAGTAATACTAAGAAGAACATGAAATCTCGGGCATATTTTCAAGGGCACAGCTGGTTTACAAATTTTCTCTTTCCACCTGTGCGTCTTGTGGGACCCAGAAACCAATATGATGCCGACGGAGGCAGTCCTGGTGAGCAGTTCTTTAACCTATTTATCTTATTCTCTTGTTGTATTGAAAGATGGACAGATTCATATTTCTTCAGTCCTGTGGTGAAAGATATTTATTTCATTAATTTATTTATTTTAATACATTTTAAATTAAAATAGAAGCACATCATTTTCCCCTTCCCTTTTCTCCCTAGCATGCCTTCCAGGTAAGCTCCCTCCAACCCCTCCCATTTCCCCACTCTCAAATTGATATCTTCTTTTTCTTTGATTATTGTTGATTTAGATAGATAGGTAGGTAGATAGAACCAAGCTGATGAAGCCATTTTGACATTTAACAAAATAAACTTCAAATCAAAACTAATCAGAAGAGATAGGGAAGGACACTGCACACTCATCAAAGAAAACAAATCTGTGTCTCAAGCACAAGGGCATCCAAGTCTGTAAAAGAACCACCACTGCAGCTTAAATCATGCATTGACCATCACACACTGATAGTGGGGGACTTCAGTGTCCTACTCTCACAAATAGACAGGTCATCCAGACAAAAACTGAACAGAGAAATGCTAGAACTAACAGACCTTGTAAACCAAGTGGACCTAACAGATATTTACCGACCATTTCACCCAAACACAAGCGAACATAACTTCTCCCTTGTACCTGTGAAACTTTCTCCAGAACTGATCATATACTCAGATACAGAGCAAGTCGCTACAGATCAAGAAAACTGAAATAACTCTCTGCATCCTATCAGACCACCAAGGATTAAAGCTGGATATCAGTAACAACAGAAAGCTAACAAACTCACAAAAAATGAACAACTCTAATGAAAAAAAAAAAAAATAGGTCAAGACAAAAATAAAAAAAAAAATTGAAGACTTCTATTGTAAATAAAATGGGTGTTGGGATATTATGATTTATAATTATTTGCCCTGTGATTATCAAGGTGGTATTATTTAACCCACTATCACAATTAATAAGGTACGGACACCTGCTTGATTTTATAATTGCCTTATTTACCTTTGGCTGGGCAGATATTTCTACGTATGCTATTTCAATAACTTCCCCATCCATTTCCCAGCCCCCATCCAATGCCATCTGCCTTAACCATTCTTATCTGGGCTACCTTCCATTCATAATCTTATAAATACTTGCTCGTATTTTTCATCTTGCTCTTTCTTTTTACGCCATCCTTGGAATTCTTTCTCCCAGCCCACACGGTTCCTTCTCCATGCTAATCCATCATGATGTCCTCCTTCCTTCTCTCTTCCTAACCATCTGTTTCCCATGATTCTCCTGTTCCCAAAGCATAGGAACCTTAGCCATGCCTACCCCATTCTACCCTGCCCAGGTTTTAGGCCTTTTAATCAACCAATCAGGAATAATGTCTTAGGCAGGTTTACATAACAAGGATAGGTGTATCCGGGCAGTAACCAGCGCTTGAGGGCCAGTAATTAACATCAAAATACAAGCATCAGACCAACCCTCAACAGACTTCCTAGAATTGAATGAAAATAAATACACAGCATATCAAAATTTATGAGACACAATGAAAGTAGTTCTAAGAGGCAAGGTTATAGAAATAAGTGCCTACATTAAAAAAGCAGGAAAGATCTCATACTAGCAACTTAACAGCACACTAGAAAGCTCTAGAACAAAAAGAAGAAATCACACCAAAAAGAAGTAGTTGTCAAGAAATAATCAAACTCAGGACCAAAATAAATAAAATATAAACAAAAGAACAATACAAAGAATCACTGAAACAAAGAATTGGTTCTTTGAGAAAATAAACAAGATAGACAACTTATAGAAACTAACTAAAAGAGGGAGAGAGAATCTCCAAATTAACAAAATCACAAACAAAAAGGGGAGAAAACAACAGACACTCAGGAAATCCATAGAATCATAAGGCCATACTTTAAAAATCCGTATTACCCCAAATTGGAAAATCTAAAACAAAACAAAACAAAACAAAGAGAGAATTCCCTCCATAGGTATCATTTACAGAAGTTGAATCAATATTAGACAAATGATTTAAACAAACCTATAACCCCCTAGTGAAATAGCAGGAGTCATTAAAAGACTCCCAACTAAATAAAAGCCCAGGATCTGATGGTATTAATATAGACTTCTACCAGACTTTCAAAGAAGAGTGAACGTCAATACTCCTCAAATTGTTCTACAAAACAGAAATAGAAGGAACATTGCCCAGTTTATTTTATGAGATCATAGTCATCCTGATACACAAATTACATAAAGATCCAACAAAAAAAAAGAATTAAAGACCAGATTCCCTTATAAACGTAGATGCAAAAATTCTCACTAAAATACTTGTAAACTTAATTTAAAAAAAACCCCACATTTAAAAAATCATCTACCATGATGAAAGTAAGATTCATCCCAGAGGTTCAGGGACAGTTCAACATCCATAAATTAAAAATGTAATATAAACCATAGAAACAGACTGGAAGACAAAAACCACGTGATCATTTCATTGGATGCAGAAGAGGCCTTTGACAAAAATCCAACACTCTCATGATAAAAGTCTTAGAGATATTAGGGATACAGAGGACAGAACTCAACACAATAAATGTAGTTTACTGCACGCCCTAGCCAACATCAATTTAAATGGAGAGAAACTCAAAGCAATTCCACTAAATTAAGGAACAAGACAAGGTCGTCTACTCTCTCCAGACTTATTCAATACAGTACGTGAAGTCTTAGCTAGAGCAATAAGCTAGAACAAACCAAAAGGGAAAAATTAGAAAGGAAGAAGTAAAAATATCTTAATTTCCAGATGATAGGAGAGTATACATAAGTGACCCCAAAAATTCTACTGAGAAACTACTGCAACTGATAAATGATTTCAGCAATGTAACTAGATACAACATTAACTTAAAAAAATCATTAGCCTTTCTATATACAAACAACAATGTTCTCAGAAAGAAATGAAAACAACACCTTTCACAATAACCTCAAGCAATATAAAATATATTGAGGTTCCTCTAATGAAGCAAGTGAAAGACTTGTATGATAAAACTGTAAGAAAAAAAAATGAAGAAGATATCAGAAGATGGAAGATCTCCAATTCTTATGTATCGGTAGGATTAATATGGTAAAAATGGCCATTTTACCAAAAGTAATCTACAGATTAAATTCAATCCCCATCGGAATTCTTCACAAATTGTTCACAAATTTTGAAAGGACAATTTTCAGCTTCATATGAAACACAGAAACCCAGGATAGATGAAACAATCTCAGATAGTGAAAAAGCTTCTAGAACTGTCACCATCCCTGATTTCAAGTTATACTCCGTAGCTATAGTATGGTATTGGCAGAAAAAAAAGACATGTTGATCAACTCAATTGAATTGAAGACTTGGGCATAAAGTATGCATACCTATGAATCCCTGATTTTTGATTAAAAAAAAAAGCCAGAATTACACACTGAAAAAAAAAAAAAGGCAGCATCTTCAACAAATGGTGCTGGACAAATAGGACCACTGCATGTAGAAGATTCCAGATAGATCCATACTTATCAACCTGCACAAAACTCATCTCCAGGTAAATCAAAAACCTCCCCATAAAACCAGACATACTGAACCTGATGGAAGAGAAGGTGGCCAATAGCCTTGAATGCAGTGGCACAGGAGAAGACTCTGAACAGAATATAGTTAACACAGGCACTAACTCAGCAATTAATAAATGGGACCTCATGACACTGAAAACCTTCCACACAGCAAAGGACACCATCACTAATTTGACAAAGTGGCAGCCTACAGAATGGGAAAATATTTTCAACCACACATCTAATAGCTGTTATCCAAAATAGATTCAAGAAACTAGATATCAAGAAAACAAATAACCTAATTTTAAAATGAGGCACACATCTAAACAGAGAATTCTCAGTAGAGGAAACTCCAATGGCTGGGAAACACATTTAAAATATTCAATATCCATAGCCATCAGGTAAATGCAAATCAAATCTACTTTGAGATTTATTTTATACTCATCAGAATGGCCAAGATTAATAAAACAAATAACAGCTCATGCTGGTGAGGACCTGGAGCAAGAAAAACACTCATCCAGTGCTGGTGGGAATGCAAACTGGTACAGCCACTATGAACATCAGAGTGGTTGTTCCTCAAGGAGATAGGAACTGATCTACCTCAAGATCCAGCTCTCCCAACCCTGGGCATATACCCAAAGGAGGCTTCATCCTACCACAAAGACACCTGCTCAGCCATATTCACTGATGCTCATTGCTTCTCTATTCATAGTCAGAAACTGGAAACAACCCAGATATTTCCGAATATGTGAATGGATAAAATGGGGTACATATACATGTAAATTCAATGGAGTATTTCTCCAATCCTAAAAAAATGAAATCATAAAATTCACAGAGAAGTGTATAGAATGAGAAAAAATTCATTCTGCAGGACATTACCCAGACCCAGAAAGATAAGTATGGTTGGTGTTTGCTTATATATGGATATTGGCTGTTAAGTCAATAATAAAGAAGCTATGACCCAGAGAACCACAGATGTTAGTTACAGAGGAACTAGTGAGGCAGAGCTAGGTCTCCCTAGGATCGATAGTTGTGGATGGATGAGCGTGGGAGTGGAACAGAAGGATCAAGTGGGGAAAGAGAAACAAAAGAGGAACAAGGGATGGATCTAGAGTCTTGTCCCCTATGTGCTAGCACCCTCGGTATAGGAAGGTACGTTGCAGACTACCAAAGGAGAAGCATAAACTCCAAACCAGCCACAAACCTTTTGGTCCATGACAGTGTCCTGCCTGCAAGACATACTAGTGCAATGGTGGCACTAAACTTGTGGAAACAACCAACCAATATATGATTTAACTTACAGTCCTCTCCACAAGATGGAACGCCTACCCAATACCTCTTGGGTTACCAATATCCTGAGATAAGATAACCCAGGAACACATGGTAAAACCAAATACTACTCTTCTTTAAAAAAAAAAAGTATATATTTTTTAAAGATTTTCTTTGTTATTATTAATAATTAAAATATTAAAATTTATTCACTTTGTATCCCAGCTGTAGCCCCCTCCCTCATCTCCTTCCAGTCCCACCTTCCCTCTTTCTTTCCTCCTTATGTCCCCCCCCAGTCCACTGGTAGGGGAAGTCTTCCTCACTTACTATCTGACCCTAGCCAATCAGGTCTCATCAGGACTGCCTTGATCCTCAATCTCTGTGGCCTAGTAAAGCCACCACACCAGGGGGAGGTGATCAAAGAGCAGGCAACCAAGTTCCTGCCAGTGACTGCCCCTGCTCCCCTTACTAGGCAACCCACATGGAGACTGAGCTGCCCATGGACTACATCTGAGCAAGGTGTCTAGGTCCTCTGCATGCATGCTCCTTGGTTGATTCACAAAAAGGGGGAAAAAAAGCTTGAATAGTTTCCATGGATCAGAGGAGACTCTGTCAGCTTAATAAGAAAATGCACAGGAAATGGAACAGAAAAGAAACATTGAAGAAATGCAACACTGGTGAAATGCAATTGAGTATCGTAAATGCATTATAAATTGAGTATTATCATGTATTTTAAATAGTATGGCACTGGTGTCAAGTTCTTAACTTTGAGTAATGTGCTGTGGCAATAGAGCATGTGAGGCCAAGGAAGTGTGATGCCGACGATGCAGGGTAGACAGCCGTTTTTCCATATTGCCCTTCTAAGAGCCCTGGGGGACTTTAAAAAAAACCTAACCCTTCCCTCTCATAAAGTTCCAACATCACAAAATTATTTGTTTGTACAGGATGGCGTGGAATGATCCATTCTCCCATTGAAGATGCATGGCATACAAGAACCCCCTATACTGCCTTTGTAACTTCCCATCATATTTATTTTTCCAACACGAAAGCACGTTTTAAAAAACTAACCCTAATCTGGGTGTGGTGGTGCATTCCTTTAATCCCAGCACTCAGGGAGGCAGAGGCAGGGGGATTGCTGTGAATTGGAGGCCAGCCTGGTCTACAAAGCAAGTCCAGGACAGCCAAGGCTACACAGAGAAAAATAAAACAAAACAAATGAACAAAAACAGCAACAACGACAAAAAACTAACTCGAACTCCGTAACCCAAAGCACCAATAAAAGTAAATTTTCTCCGTCCCATAAAGCACACCTGCGGGAAACGTGTAGCTTACTAACTCAACATTGTGCACTCCCCTCCTGACGTCAGGAACAAAGCCAAGATACTTGTTCTCACCAATTCTGTGTAGCAAACTACTTTAAGTTCTTGTCTATAGCAGGAAGAGAAAACAGGAAGTCATTAACACTTGAGAAAGAAAGAGCTACATCACCTTTATTCGCAGCAGATGGACTCATCCTATGTTTGTGTGGAAGAACTGGGCGTACTTCTCAGGATCTCAGACCGAGAGAAGAGCCTGGTTCAATCCAACTTTGTTCTTTCCCAGAAGGACATTTCTCGACATCTCCCCTTTCATCATGTGAACGTCACAGTGAATTCATACAGGCCAGGGTGGCTGTATCGCTTAGTCAGAGAGTGTTATTGCCAGAGTATTCATCCACAACACACGGATGTATGTCAACTGCTGGTTTTTTTTTCCCTGTTCAGCCCAGCTGCTGTTAGTCGTTTCCCTTAGCAGGCTCTCTTTTCTCATTTAGGGTACGTCAATGAAGGATTCCTGGCTGTGCAACACGCCTTAGACAAGGCGATCATGCTGTATCATGGCGGGGCTGCCGCCACAGCGCTCTTCAGAGACACTAGCCTCTTCATCCAGAGGTTTCCGTACCCTGCGTATCTTCATGATTACTTCTACGTGTTCGCTAATATGTTCATCCCTCTCATAGTGGCAAGTACCTTCTCCCTGAATCATCTCACCCTGATTCGGTCCATCGTGTGGGAAAAGGAAAACCGACTGAAGGTATAACTCTGTTTTTCTTGTAGACGGCATTTGCACTGAAAAGTTTGAAAGTATAGCATGAGTTTATGCGGAAGGTTAAATTACTTCTTCGTGTTCAAAACTGATAGTTCTGTTTCACTCGCAGCCACTCAACACTTTTGCGTTTGTGGCTACTTTCTATAATTTTATCATTATTCAAAAATTTTAGTGTGACTGTTAGTTTCAGAATATCCCAGATTTAATTTAAATGTCAACTACCTTTCAAACCACTAAATGCATCCAGTCCAGGGTTAGTGATTTATCGGGTGATTTTTTTAAAATACTGATTTGATCCCACTAGCTATAATTCTGGACGATTTTTCTTTCTTTGTTATCTGGTCTTGACAGGTGTTGTGTTCTTACCACATTAGCACTATTAGGTGTTTGGGGTCATGAAATGGAGAGCTTTGCACTTGCTCAGGCTCTCCGTCATCTCCTTCCACCATGTTTTGCATTTTCTATGTAAAAGTTTTGCACTTCTTCTGTTAATGTACTTTGTCATCTTAGTTGCTTTTTAAAGTTTGTTCAGTAAGGTTCTGCAAGATGGCTCACAGGTAGAGGCATTTACACACAGGCCCGATGACCTGAGTTCTATCCCTATATTCCACAAGGTGACAGGAGAGAACCAACTCCCAAGAATTGTCCTCTGACTTCCACGTGCACCATGGCACACACGTGCCCATAAGTACACACATGTACATGCACCCAGACACAAAAATAAATAAGTAAAAATGTTGTCAAGTAAATATGTTTTCGGCATTAACCTTTAGAAAATTTAACGGCACATTTCCTCTTGTTTTTGTTTTCTACAGGTAATAATATGAACCTGTAACCACTCTAAAGAGCTTTGTATAGCATGCATATGTTCATAGATCCTTCTAGTCATCCATTAATTAAAAAAAAAGAAACATTCATTGAGAACCTTGTATGTACTAAGCAGGTAGAAATGGTGGGGGAGCTACAGTCTTAACATTTAAATATTGATATCTTAGTAAAATTCAATAAAAATATTGTAAGTAGCCCCCAAAAGGTAAGACCTCTCAATTGACTTTTCTTAATCTATACTAACATGATATTCTTTGCTAAATTATTTTCATATCCTTTTGTTAAAATTCAGAATACCTCATATTTCTATAAACAACCACTTCTGAAAAAAATACATTGTTCATAAAGATTATTGCTAAAGCTGTGGGCACTTCCCTCCTCTTTCCATCTTAATCTTAGCACTTTTAATTTTATAATTGAATTTAAGTATTATTATAACTTTTCCTAAAAATAGAATAAGTATATCTTTAAAGTGGTCTGTAGCTTTGCTGACGTGCTCTCCACGTCTCAACAACATCAGGAAATTATTGGAGGGATGACCTCTGAGCTCCTAGAAACTCAGGATTCAGTTTCTAGCCGGACAGTTTTAATGAAATTACATGAGATCCCGGTCCTTGGTCTTATCCCATGTGACTTGGAGACTGGAGACACAAATAGGAAATCAGATGACATGTCAGTACATTTTGAGGACTCTAAGGCACTGTGTGGTTGTGCGTGCGTGCATGCGTGCGTGCGTGCGTGTTTTCATGATACTTAGTTTGTGGTAATTCTCCCACAGGAATACCAACTCATGATAGGGCTGAGCAACTGGATGCTCTGGGTCGCCTATTTCTTCACCTTCTTCTGTTTGTATGTCATCAACATCATCATCATTTGCATGGTTTTATTTGTCCAGGCAAGTGTCTTTTCCACCCCAGTGTGTTGTGGCTAAACTTTAAGAGGGAAAGCAGGAGTGCAGGATCAGTCCAATGCCTCTTGGTTGCTGGGAAAGGAAAGCTGAGCTTTTGTGGATCTGGTGTAGATTCTCAGAGGCTGCTTATTCTCTTAGCCGCTGCCTTCGGTTCAAGCCAAGGTGGGAGGATGGGAGGACCCTCCGCAAGTTGTTTGGTGCAGGAGAAAGGGCCTTTAAGGTACTTGGTTAACGTATGTATATACACCCTTCCATAAACAGAGAGTAATGGTGCATGCCTGGAATCCCAGAAGGTGGGAGGCAGGCCATCATCTGCTACACAGAGAGTTCAAGGCCAGTCTGGGCTCTATGAGACCCAAAAGTATTAATTCTTCATCTCCCTGAACGTGTCACTAATGTCGACCAGGAATAGGATATTCGCTCTCTTACGCCCTGTCCTGATAAAGCATCTTACAAGACTAAATTTGGATTTCTAATTATTTTGCTAGATTGAACCTGTGCCAATCTTCCAGTACAATGACCCCGTCCTTGTCTTCGTCTTTTTGTCATTTTACGCCATCTCCTCGATATTCTTCAGTTTCATGATTAGCACATTGTTTGACAGAGGTGAGTACCGGATCCCTCCCGGGAAGGAGTCTCAGCACAGAACAGCCACCGCGCCGGAAAGCTCCTTCCAAAAGTTATCCGTCAGCGTAGCCACAGCCTCGGCGCTCTCACTGAGACGTCCCGGGCCCTGGTAGTTACTTGACGTGGGGTGAATGCACAGTGATGGCGCATACCTGAACCTGTAGTGTTGGCACAGCATGCTAGCGATGACGCAGGAACAGGAGGATCAGGAGTTTACCGACGTCCTGACCAATGTAGTACGTTGAAGCTAGCCTGGACTGCATGAGATTTTTGTCTTTACAAAAAGAAGGAATGGAATGAAGTGAGAGATGAAAGTTGATAAGCACTCAGGACCTTCAGATTATCAATCTGGCATGCTGCCTACTGAGGGAACAGGATGGGAGTCTACTCTAGAGGGTCCTCTGAAAGGCTCCACCCGATCGAAGCAGATGCTGAGACTCACAGCCAAACCTTGGGCAGAGTGCAGAAAGTCTTATGGAAGAAGAGGGGGATGGAAGGACACAAACGGGACAGGAGCCCCAAGGGGACAGGAGCCCCACAAGGAGACCAACAAAGCTAAAAAATCTGAGCCCAGGGGGTCCTGCAGAGACTGATGGACAAACCAAGGACCATGCATGGGGAATACCTAGACCCCTGCTCAGATGTAGCCCATGGGCAGCTCAGTCTCCATGTGGGTTGCCTAGTAAGGGGAGCAGGGGCAGTCACTGGCAGGAACTTGGTTGCCTGCTCTTTGATCACCTCCCCCTAGCAAGGTGGCCTTACTGGGCCACAGAGGAAGAGGACCCAGGCAGTCCTGATGAGACTTGATAAGCTATGGGCAGATGGCAGGTGAGGAGAACTCTTTCAGTGGACTAGGGGAAGTAGATAGGGGGAAGAGGGAGGAAAGGTAGGACTGGGAGGAGTTGAGGGAGGGGGCTTCAATCGGGATATATAATGAATAAATTGTAAATAAAAAATAGAGAAAAAAGAAAATTGATAAGCACAGCACTTGTGTGATAGTATGCTCGTATTTGGGTGCTCTTTCTAACACTGAATTGCCTCTTGTATGGTATCCGTCTAGCCCTTTCGCCAGGGATTCTTGAGATGAAGATAGTTTCTGAATTGGAGAGAGCAGTGTCTGCTAGTATCTGATGAGAAAAACAAGAAAACAACAGAATTGCTCCTTGCACTTAAATGCCTGCTGTTGGGCTGTTGCGTATTTACAATGTAGCACCTACCCCGACAGAGCATTGACCTTTAGAGTGTGGATAATCACATGCACAAAAATCATGCTAGAGTTCTCCAAAGAAGCAGAAACAGTGGAAGACAGAAGGGTATTGTGATGAATTGGTTTGTTTGGACATCTCACCATCTGAAATCTGTGACCAGGGGAGGCAGGGAAGCCCGTGACGAGTTCCAGTGAGTGTTCTAGAGTGCCTAAGATTGGAGGGCCCGGCAGGATGATGGTGCACACACCTTTAAGCTCAGCACTCGGGGAGGCAGAGGCAGGTGGATCTCTGTGAGTTCAAGCACAACCTAGTCTACAAAGTGAGTCCAGGGTTACATAGTGAAAAGACAAACAAAAACAACAACAACAATAATAATAATAATAATAATAATAATAATAATAATAATAATAATAAAATAATGGGAGGAGCCGGTGGTGTCAGTCAGGAGGAAAAAGAGGGAATTCTCTTTTCCTCCATGTTTCTGTTCCTTCCAGGTTCTCAGTGTAGAATGATGTCCACCCCTATAAGGTAGGACAACCTACCTTGCAAGTCCACAGACTCAAATGCTGGCCTCAGCTGGAGGCGCCCAGACACACCTAGAAGTAATGTTTGCTCTGTGAGCCACAAATTCAGGATGACATGTAAAACCAGCCCCGGAAAAGGACATGAAGAGAGCAACGAAAATTACCAAATTACAGCATACACATCAAAGGGCCACAGACCACAATATTACAGGTCAAGTGGTAGTAGCTGGGTTTTGAAAGATTTTTAAATGATGGAAAGAGGAGAATAGAAAATAAAAGCAATGGATGTAGATATTCACTCATTCATGCATGCATGCATTCATTCATTCATTCATACATACATACATTCTTTCTTTGAGTTACAAACTTTGGCTTAGAATGGTCTCTAACAAAGACAAATAAAGCTTTATTCCTCACCCTTTGAGAAATCACATGCCAGGGGGTTTTGTGGAGGTACAGTCCCACTGACAGGTGAAAATTTTCATTTTTCTATGTCCTTGACAGTGTTTAGATAAACACTGCATTGTGCCAAATTAGGGCTATGAAGTGTTTTGTCTTCAGGAAAATTTGGCCATGTTGGGCAGGCGTGTTAGCACACACCTATAATCCCAGCACTTGGGAGGCTGAGGTGGGAAAAGTACCAAATTTGGAGAACAGCCTGGTCTGCATAGTGAGTTCCAGGCCATCCAGGGCTACAGAGCAAAACCTTATCTCAAAAAACAAACAAACAAACAAACAAACAAAAAAAACCAAAACAAAACAAAAATTCACAGTCCTTCCTTTCTTAAAGTCTATCATTTTTGTCTGACAATTTAGCCATTTCACTCTCTCTGAGTGTTAGCATGAATGTTTTGTTTTGTTTTTTTCTGGACTCAGAGTTAATACATACCTTTGGACTTCCACCGTGTTCTGCTACCTTTGCCTTTCCAGAATTTAGCTCACACCATTGCCTTTACTCCAGATGAACAACTGAAGTAATTACTGGTCAGGAGGGATTTGCATCTGCCACTCAGCCATTTATCTTACGTATGTCTCATCTTTTTCTTCCTTGTATCTTCCACTTTGATTCTTACCTCATTTCCTCATCTACATAGCCTCTGATTATTTTCTTATATGAGTTAAAATTAATGCCATAATCTTGAGCAATGACTTCAGCATCAATAATATTAAAAAAAAAAAAAACTGTTAAGCTCCAACAAGTATTAATGGTATATCTTCTTTTCTCACATAACTAGAGGGTGTCTTTTCCCTGCTTTTTACTTATCAGTAATGAATGTTGTTATTTACTAATTTAAAATATTCTTTTTATTAGTAAATAACATAAGAGAATAAATTAAAAAACTGTTGGGGACACCAAGCCCCTAATTTGTGGTCCCAGAACCAGAAAGTCTCTCTTGAATTCTTAAAGGATGGCTTTGCCTCATACAGATTTCTTGGCTGACAAATTTTTTGTTTTTGGTTTCACAATGTCACTCCCATGACTTCCCACCTCTGGATTCACAGAAGGAAGTATGCTGCAGTCTTGTACTTGACAGAATTCTCTCCCTTGCTACTCTGTACCTTTGGTTTTGTTTTCTAATGCTACCAGTGTAACCGAGGCCTCCGGGCATGCCAGACAAGCACACTACCATTCGGTTACGCCCCAGCGCTTTCTTCTGCCAATCCTCTGCCCTTAAACCTTGAACATTTTTTCTTTTTGTCCTTATGTCTGGTTGGGTTTTTTGTTTTGTTTCGTTTTTAGATGGGGTTTTTGACTTTTTTTAATGTAGTGATTTTCAACCACGGTTCTTCAAATCAAACGCTTGCTTTCTTTTTCTGTGACTGCTGTCTGCATAAGGAGGTGACTTTGTCAGATTCTTAGGCTCTGCCAAGTCTTTATTATTTTTGTTTTTATTTTTATTTTGCCTGCTCCGTAAGATTATATAATGTCAACTGTACCATTTTTAACTGCTGTTTTTTTTTTTTTTGTCTACCCAGACATTTAAATTCATTTGTGTACTTTAGTTTACAGTCTGAGCATTTATTTAGTTCATTTTCATAATTTCTATCACTTTGTTGATCATCTTTTAAAGTAGATATCTTTTTCCTACTTCCCTTCAGCTCTGTGTTTCAGGAATTGAGCATATTAAGACAGATTGTTTACAGTGTTCATTTAGTAAGTCCAGAGTCTGGCCTTCCTCAGGGGCAAGTGTTTTCTTAGTTCTATTGTGTTTTTCTTTCTTTCTTTCTTTCTTTCTTTCTTTCTTTCTTTCTTTCTTTCTTTCTTTCTTTCTTTCCTTTCTTTCTTTCCTTTTTTTTTTCTTGATTTCTTGTATACCATCTTGTTTGCATGCTTCATAACTCTTTGCTGAATACAGCAGTATTTCGACTATTTTAAAATGATAACTCTGAAGATCAAATCACATTTGGATCCCCTAAATACTCTAAAACCCATCTAGTTGGGTTTTTGTTGCTGTTGTTGTACTAAATTGTAGAGTCTTGATTTGTTCAAGGGGATTCTTCTTTTCACACATTACCATAACAGACTAAATCTCACAATGCCTGGAGGAATATTTTGATTATTCCAGTAGTTCTGTTTATATTTACAATTTCTTATGTTGAGTTATAATAAATAAAATTATAAATTTCTAATAACTGTTATGACATTCATAATCATTGCATCTAGAAAGAACAATTCTGGAAAAATAAGCTCCTTCATGTTTTATTTCAGCCCTTCTTTCAGGAATATCTGTGTGCACACTGGATTCCAGATATCTCATTTTCTGAGGAAAACAGTGGTTAAACAAAATAGACATTCTTATCTTCTATAATGCCTATCTCAGTGTATACATTAAAATCCAATTCATATGTTGTGTTTTCCAAGATTGCTTAACTGGACCATATCTCCCTTTACATTTGCAGTCAACTTTGCTGTGAGCTTGGGAAGCTGCTTTTTTTTCCTGAGCTACTTCCCATATATTACAATACAGCAAAACTATGGGATCATGACACTCAAGCAGAAGCTGATTTGGTCCTTCAACTTTAATATTGCGATGGCGTTTGGATTTAAGTTCCTAGTCGAGGCAGAGACAAAGAGTAAGTAGTGAATTTTGATTAACCTAATTTAATTTGTTGGTTCCTACCATTTTTCAAAAGCATTTTTTTTATTAATTATAGCTTATTCACTTTGTATGTCATCTATAGCCCCTTCCCTCATCTCCTCCCAATCCCACATTCCTTCCCTCTTCTCCACCCATGCCCCTCCCCCAGTCCACTGATGGGGAGGTCCTCCTCCCCTTCCCTCTGACCCTAGTCTATCAGGTCTCATTAGGACTGGCTGCATTGTCTTCCTCTATGACCTGGTAAGGCTGCACCGCCCCCCTCAGGAGGAGGTGATCAAAATCAGGCCACTGAGTTTATGCCAGAGACAGTCCCTGTTCCCCTTATTAGGAAACCCACTTGGATACTGAGTTGCCATGGGCTACATCTGTGCATGGGTTCTAGGTTATCTCCATGAATGGTCCTTAGTTGGAGTATCAGTCTCAGAAAATATCTCTATGCCCAGATTTTTTTTTCTCTCTCTCTCCTGTGGAGCTCCTGTCCGCTCTAGGTCTTTCTATCTCCCCCTTCTTTCATAAGATTCCCTGTACTCTGCCCAAAGTTTGGCTGAGTCTCAGCCTCTGCTCTGATACCCTGCTGGCTAGAGTCTTTCAGAGTCCCTCTGTGGTAGGCTCCTATTCTGGTCCCTGTTTTCTTCCTCTTCCAATGTCCATCTTGTTTGCCTTTCTGAATGAGGATTGATCATCTTACTCAGGGTCCTCCTTCTTGATTAGCTTCTTAATTTAATTTTGATTGCTAAACTGTCTTCCAAAATTTCCTTCTACTTTATAGCAACATATTAGTATATGAGTGACTCCACAATCTGTCCAAATATTTCCTGGGAATCCAGAGGGGTCCCTTCCGGTTTCTGCTGGTGCAGGACTTTATCCCTTACACTTCAGTGATTATGTTTTTCCAAAATTGTGCATCCCAGGGAGATTTTTAGCATGCATAGAGGTGAGGAGGGGAATCATCATCCTAATCCACAGCTCTGCTTATTTTTATTAAGTTCTGTTTTCCCAAATTTTATGTAGTTCATTTCTTTCCCATTCATTTCCAGTTGTTTCTCTGTTTGGGTACAGTGAGAGGCAATTTCACGATTACTTACTCATATATCCTCTTAGATTCAGTTATGATGCAGATGAAGAACCATTTTAGTCCCTCTGGTGCCTAATTGAATGTCTCATCCTTTGTCTTAGAAACTGGAGTGAAATGGAGTAACATATTCTCATCAACGAATATGGACAGCTTTTTATTTGCCAATGTGCTTGAAATGCTTTTAATTGATGCTTTCCTATATGCCCTTGTGGCCTGGTACATAGAAGCCGTCTTTCCAGGAGAGTATGGTATGCCCAAGCCATGGAACTTTTTCATGATGGTGAGTCTTGGTGCCTGTTATTTATAGATAGATCCTTGTGAATTTGTTCTAAAACAAAAGAAAATCACTAGTCAGTTTTATACTATCTATTAATGAGTTTGTAGAGCAGATGAGAGGACCGTTCTTATGTTCCTTCCATACTAATTCACTGCTGTTTTCCTAATACAATCTGAGCCTTCATGCATACATAGATGATGTAGTTAAGATCCTGGGATCCTAAATTATTATCGCAGATACCTATAAAAGTATACATGAGGAAACATAATCCATGGGTAAGAGCTGGAAACTAACCAGCTCTTAAATGGCATAAATTGGGAGCAATAAATCCACAACATTTGCAGGACTGTATTTTAGAAGTACTATCCATTCTTAAAGAAGTTAGCAACACTGCAGTTCTGGAGACCATGTCTGGGTCCTCGGCGACCTCGTTTATCAAGCTTTTTACAGTCAACTTTTGGCCTGTATGTCACTCGGAGAAGATCTGATAGTGATAGAGGACTTCCTCTATGATGTCCGTTTGCAGTCATTTCCCTCTATCCCTCTCAGGTGTTTACTCTGGAGGGGACAAGGTTTTTGAATTTTTGAGATTACAATTTGAATTACTCTTCTCTCTCCCTTTTCCTTTTTCCACACTCTCCTATGTACCACTTCCTGTTCTCTTTCAAATCCATGACGTCTTATTTAAAACTACATGTTATTGCCTGTGTACATGTGTATGTGTATGTATATAAACATATATTCCTAAGTATAGCCGGTTCTGTACATGTAATGCTACCCATATGTAAGTTTTCAGGACTGAGCACTTAAACTGGATAACCAATTGGTGTGCTTTCCCTGGGGAAGGCCAGATCTCTCCCAGCTTGCCTCAGTCGCCTATGGTTTCTGTGTATGGTTGAGGACTCATGAGCATGTACCTTGTTCAGCTCACATGTGGGCAGTCAGGTTGGTAAGACTCCATGAGGGTAGCTTCTGAAATTACTAGGAAACATGATCTCACAGAAAGTTTTCTGATCCTCCTAGAATCTTTTTAGGCCCTCTTCCACAATGCTGCCTGAGGCTTGGGTGCAGGAGTGTTTTGTAGATGTATCCATTGTGACTGGGCTCTACCACCACAGCTCTGCATTTTTGATTAGTTGTACTTTTTTTGTTATAGTCTCCATTTGTTGCAAAGAGAAGGAAGTTTCTTCGATGAGGGTAAAGACTACACTTATTTGTGTGTTTAAAAATGAATGTTTATAGTTTGTTGTTAGCAATTGTGCTGGCTTAATAAAGTAGTGGCTGTAGATTCTCCTCCAATAACTATGACTTTACTAATATTGAGTAGTCAACTAGGTTCCCAGAACCAGACATGGTTTCCTTCTTCTTGAGACAGCCATAAGTCTAAGAGAGTTGTTGGTTACCACCAAGGTATGTAAGCCACTATTACACTCTTAGAGTTATCATGTCAGGCTGATCATTGATTTGGTTTATAGGCTGGGCAGAACTGCTGGTTGCCTCCGTCCTTTGGAAGCTTGCATGGTACTTTCTGGTACCATGAAAGCTAGTCATCAGAGAGGAGGCAGACAGGTCAGTTCCAGCTCGGAGGACTCTGGCCCTGTTTCTGAAGCACATGGTTTCTTTAACAATAGTTATTTACCTTCTGCCTCTGGGAAGTAACCAAGGGTAACAGCAAAAGGCTGTGTGTTTTGGGAATCTCTTGGAAAGTTCTGGCTAACAACTCAAAAGTCTCATGTCTGGTATTGGGCTGTTTTTGTTTTTTGTTTTTCATAGGTGTTCTTTCACTCTTGGAAAAAGAACCAGTAGGAGAAAGGTTTACTAAAACTATATGTGTATGTTTAAGCATGCATTTATGAGCATTATAGGATTATGATAAATAATTAATAGCATGATATCTGTGAATCTTTCAGACAACCTCATTATTATTTAACCCAACTCCCTCCTTCTTCTGTATGTACTCCCCTCCCCTTCCATAAAGTGCCCATCCTTTCCACTGTAAGAGCACTGTATATGTTATTCAGCTTTATGCTCCTCCCACCTTTTTCTGTAATTACCTCTTTCCCCTTCGTACCATTTCCCTGATCAGATCATTTGTACCCTATTATTTTCTTCTCTCTTGCTTCTCACCGCCCCCCCCCCCCCATGCTGGCAACATTTCCATTTTACTTTCCTAACATCTGAAATTTGGGACTAGGAGCCCAGTAAGAGATAAGATGGGACTTTGGGGTCTGGGTTACCTCACTCAGTATGATCTTTTCTAAAGTCTACCTGTTTGCCTCCAAAGTTCATGATTTTATTTTTAGTTACTGCTGGATAGTATTCTATTGTGTGCATGCATCACATTTTCCTTATCCATTAATCAGCTGTAGGTCATTTGGGTTGTTTTAATTTCTTACCTATTGTGAATAGAACAGCAATGAACATGGCTGAGCAAGTCCTTTCAGATTAGAATGTCGAGTGTATACCAAGGAGTGGAATCTCTGGATCATGTTGAAGACTTATTTTTTAGCTTTTTGAGAATTCTCCACACTGATTTCAATACTGGCTACAGCAGCTGGCAATTGCACCAACAGGGAATGAGGGTTCCCTTTTCCTTTTGCATCATCCCAACATTTGCTGTTCCTCATTCTGTTGATCTTCATTTTAATTTAATTACAGGAAGTTTTTATTTCTGTTTTTTTTTTCTTTTTTGACCATTTATCATTTAGTAATGAGTTGACTAAGGTCTATGAGTTTGTGTATTTACTAGAGGATTTTGCTGTCAATTTTAAGTTTTATTGGATTGTGGTCAGATAGTATACAAGAAGCAATTTCAATGTTTGAATTTATAAAGATTTGTTTTGTGTTGCAGGATATTGTCCTTTTTTTTTTTTTTAAAGTTTCCATGTGTTGCAGAGGAGAATGTGAATTCTTTGGTATTTAAATAAAATAACGGTAGAATCTGTTAAGTCCATTTGATGTATAGTGTCAATTAATTCATGATGTTTCTCTGTTTGTTTTTGTCCAGATGACCTGCATATTGGAGAAAGTGAAATATTAAAGTTGCCTAGTACTCATTGATGTTAATATGTGTCTTTAAATTCAATAATAGTTTTTAAATGAAATTTAGCACACTGAATTTAGTGCAAATATGTTAGACAGTAATGTCTTCTTGATTACCTTTTCCCTTTATTAGAATGAAGTGTCCTTTTAAAAATCTCTTCTGATTAGTTCTATTTTAGTCTATATTTTCAGATGTTAAGATAGTGATACCTGCCTGTTTTCTGGTTCTCTTTCATTGGGTTACTTTTTCCCATCCATTAACTCTAAAGTAGTTTTAAGACTATCTTTAAGACTAAGATATGTTTCTTGTAGGCACCAGATAGCTGGATTTTGTTCTTGATCCATTCAGTGAGTCTGTGAGTTTTTGATTGGAAAATTGAGGCCATTGATATTTAAAGTTATTACTGAAATGTGAGTGTTAATTTTAGTCATTGTGTTGTTGATTTTTAGTTTTGTTTCTATTCTCAAAGGTCCTTCATGTTTTAATAATTATGGCATCCTATGTCATTCCACAGTCTCTCTGCTATGCTCATTTTTCTCTTTAGCCCAAAATATTGCTTCCTGCATCTTCCTTAGTTTTGGTTTGTTAGGTTTAAATTTTTTTTTAATTTAAAAAATATTTTCTTTTTCCTTCAAACATGGCGGGTAGTTTTGCTCTGTGTATTATTTTATGTTGGCTGACATAGTCTTTTAGGACTTGGAATGGATTCTGGCTTTCAAAGTTTCCATTGAGAAATCAACTGTTATATTGGTAGATATTCCTTTCTTTGTGACTGAAATATTTTTCTCTTGAAACTTTTAATATTCTTTCTTTGTTTTATATACTTAGTGTTTTAACTATGATGTACCATGGGAAATTTCCTTTCTTGTCTATTTAATGTTCTATGTGCTTCTTGTATGTCTGTATGGGTGTCCCTCCTTAGTCTGGGAAAGTTTTCCTCTATGATCCTGTTAAGGATCCGGTTTATGCCATTAACATGAAATTCTTCTCTTTCATTTATTACTGTAATTTGAAGGTTTGGTCTCTTCGTGGTATCCCATAGTCCCCTCGTGTTTTCCTTTCATATATATTTTTTAAATTACTTGTTCCTTGCTTAGTTAGTCCTGGTCCTCTATTTTGTCTTTGAGACCTGATGTTCTTCTGTCTTCTGCCTGACTCGCTATACTTGCAAGACTTTCCTTTTAGTCCTGAATTTGTTATGGACAAAACAAGTGAGGAAGAAGGGAGGACGTGAAGGTTGGTTGAGACTAAAGGTTGGGAATGTCTGGAGTAGAATAAAGTCAGGTGGACAGAGGGGACGGTCCTGGCACATAGGTTGTGTTTTCTGCTCCAAGCCAAAGTGTTGGGGTAGATAGGTGAAGCCGGCTACTTTGCTACTTTGTGGGTCCTTCTTTTCCCCACCCTTTATCTCCCTGGTTTGACCTTGTAACATTAGATAGAAGAGAAACAAGGTAGAGTGGGGAAAGGAATTAGGAAAATCCCCAAATCTAATTTCTTTTCTTTTGTTTCTTCTTTGACCACGGCTACTAACAAAATGCAGCCAACCTCCCTAAATGACCAACAGCCACCCCCACAGCCTATTGTGGCTCTTGCATTTATCTACTCTCTGAAAAGTTCCCAGAATTCCAAATGTCATATAATCGCAGAAATTATCTGTAGTTGGCAAAAACCATGCTTCTGCTAGGCAGTGGTATGCAATGTGGGGCCCTATGAGGGTCTTGAGGTTCCATGCTGCACAGGTGTGGGTGGCCAGACTAGGACTGGGCACTTGCTGTGGATTCTGCAATAGGTCTGGTGGGTTACGGAAAAATGAGAGTCTGCTTGCAGCGGGTACTAACCAGGCTAGACACTGGAAGAAGACATGGAGAGTCCGCAGGCCAGATCCTAGAGGAGGACAAGGGAAGTCCGGGTATGGTGTCCCTCTAAAATGTTTATGATCTTAGTATAATAGTATGTTCTAAGCCTTTGGAATTCAAATTATAGGTAGCTTGCTCCAAAATCTGATCTCGAGAATTGTATGCAGGCCATCTCAGGACAAACCCTGTCAGATTAAGGTGTTTTCTAGTGTGCTCTTTTTCCGTGCCACCAGTTACATCTTTCGTATTCCCTTATTAGCACTCTTACTGGTTTGGAGAAACACCTCCAGAAAACTCTGAAATTACCCAACCTCAGGAGACAACTGAAAGCAAATATTTCGAAGCTGAACCAACTGATTTGAGGCCCAGCATCCAGATCAGACACCTGCACAAGGTATTCTTTCATAACCTCCTCCCCTGCTTCCTAAAGAGGGGTTCACGGTAAACGTTCAGTATGAGAAATACCCAAATATTCAAAAGTTTTTATTTATATATGCTGATAAGAGGTCATACCATTGCATTCACTTCTCTGAAGAAAGATAAAAATGATATCTGCACAGTACTTAATAAATACTAGATCCTTCTACAAAGATAATCGGATCCCTATGACCTGGCCATGTAGTCTATCCATGCTGCCATTTTATTCATTTATTTATTTATTTATTTATTTATTTATTTATTTATTTATTTATCTATCTATCTATCTATCTATTTATTTATTTTTACAATTTATTCACTTTATATCTTGATGGTAGCCCCCTCCCTCATCTTTTCCCGGTCCTTCTTCCTCTCCCTCTTTGCCCCTCCTCCTCCCCTAGTCCACTGAAGGGGGGAATTCTCCTCCCCTACTATCTGAACCTAGCCTATGAAGTCTCATCAGGACTGCCTGCATCCTCTTACTCTGTGGACTGGCAAGGTCGCCCCACCAGGAGGAAGTGATCAGAGAGCAAGGAACTGAGTTCATGTCAGAGACAGCCCCTGCTTCCCTGACTAGGGAACTCACATGAGCTGCATATGGTCTACATCTAAGCAGAGGGCCTACGTTCTCTCCATACATGGCCCTTGGCTGTTGTATCAGTCTCTGCTGACCTCCATGGATGCAGATTTTTTTGCTTTTGTTGGTCTCCTTCTGGAGCTCCTCTCCCCTCTGGGTCCTTCTCTCCCCCTCTTCTTCCATAAGATTCCCTGCACTCTGACCAAAGTTTGGCTGTGAGTCTCTGCATCTGGTTAGACCCCCTGCCAGGTAGAGTCCTTCAGAAGACATCTATGGTAGGCTCCTATCCTGTTCTCTCACTTCTACTACTTCCTGTTTCTATCCTATTTGCCTTCTGAATAAGAATTAAGCATCCTCCCTAGGGTCCTTCTTGTTGTTTAGCCTAGATAGGTCTGTAGATTTTAGTATGTTTATGCTATATTACATGGTTAATACCTGCTTCTAAGTGAGTATGTACAATGAATGTGTTTCTGTTACCTCACTCAGGATGATATTTTTCAGATCTACCCATTTGCTTGCAAATTTTATGATGTCTTTGTTTTTAATAGTTGAGTAGTATTCCATTGTGTAAATGTACCACAATTTCTATATCTATTTGTCGGTTGAGGGACATCTAGGTTGTTTCCAGATTGTGGCTATTACAAATAAAGCTGCTATGAACATAGTGGAGCAAATGTCCTTGTTGTATAGTGGAGAATCTTTTGGGTATATGCCCAGGAGTGGTAAGAGTCTTAAGGTAGTGCTATTCCCAATTTTCTGAGAAAGGGCCAGATTGATTTCCAAAGTGGTTGTATAAGTTTACACTCCCACCAGCAATGAAAGAGCGTTCCCCTTTCTCCACATCCTCTTCAGCATGTGTTGTCACTTGAGTTTTGATCTTAGCCATTCTGATAGGTGTAAGATGGACTCTGATTCATTTTGATTTGCATTTCCCTGATGACTAAGAATGTTGAGCATTTCTTTAAGTGTTTCCCCACCATTTGATATTCTTCTGTTAAGAATTCTGTTTAGCTCTGCACCCCATTTTTAATTGGATTCTTTGGTTTGTTGGTGTTTAATTTTTTGAGTTCTTTATATATTTTAGATATTAGCCCTGTGTTGGATGTAGGTTTGGTGAAGATCTTTACCCAGTCTGTAGGCCGTCGTTTTCTTCTGTTGACAGTGTCCCTTGCTTTACAGAAGCTTTTCAGTTTCATGAGGTCCCATTTATTCATTGTTAATCTCAGAGCCTGGGCTGTCGTTCTGTTCAGGAAGTTGTCTCCTGTGCCAATGAGATCAAAGTTCTTTCCCACTTTTTTTTCTAATAGATTTAGTGTGTCTGGTTTTATGTTTGATCCAGTTGGACTTTAATTTTGTGCAAAGTGATAAATATGGATCTATTTACATCTTGAAGTCCAAGCTAGAACAATAAGGCAACTAAAGGAGCTCAAGGTAATACAAATCAGAAAGGAAGAAGTCAAAGTATCACTATTTGCAGATGATATAATAGTATACATGAGTGATCCCAAAAATTCTACCAGGGAACTCCTACAGCTGATAAACACCTTCAGCAATGTGTCTGGATACAAAACTAACTCAAAAAATCAGTATCTCTCCTGTATACTAAAGACAAATGGGTTGAGAAAGAAATAGGGAAGCGATACCCTTCACAATAGCCATACACACACACACACACACACACACACACACACACACACACAAACAAAACAAAAAAAAAAAACACCATAATGTATCTTGGAGTAACTCCAACCAAGCTAGTGAAAGACTTGTATAAAAAAAAAATTCAAGTTCCTGAAGAAAGAACTTGAAGAAGAAAGCAGAAGATGAAAATATCTCCCATGCTCATGGGTTAGTAGGATTAACATAGTAAAAATGGCCATCCTACCAAAGGCAATCTACAGATTCAATGTAATTCCCATCAAAATATCAACACAATTCTTTACAGACCTTGAAAGAACAATTCTCAACTTCATATGGGAAAACTAAATAAATAAATAAATAAATAAATAAAACAGAATAGCTTAAAAAAAATCTGTACAATAAAAGTTCTTCTGGATGTATCTCCATCCCTGAACTCAAGCTGTACTATAGAGCAACAGTAATAAAAATATCTGCATGGTACTGGCATAGAAACAGACTGGTGGATCAATCAAATCAAATCAAAGACCCAGAAATAAACCCACACACTTATGGGCACCTGATTTTTGACAAAGAAGCCAAAACCATTCAGTGGGAAAAAAGGTAGCACCTTCAACCAATGTGACTGGTCTAACTGGAAGTGCTGCCATTTGAAAGTGTAGTATCTAATGGAGCTTTGTGACTTGAATGAGTAAACATTAATTTCCATTCGCTAAAGTTTTCCATTCATCTGCTTGTGATCTCTTTTGCCTGGGTAATTATTGCGGGAGGATGGAGGTGACCAAGGTGACTGATATATCCGAGGATATAACCTGTAACGTGGTTAAAGCTAGAAGCAGATTACTCAAGGAACACACGGGCTATGAATTTCTCCAGCTGCACTTACCCGATTCTCCCACATTTTCTTTTTTCCTTCTTTTTTTTCTTTCTTTTTTCTTTTTTCTTTTTTCTTTCTTTCTTTCTTTCTTTCTTTCTTTCTTTCTTTCTTTCTTTCTTTCTTTCTTTTGTTTGTTTTGGTTTTGTTTGTTTGTTTTTCCCACCTTTGCCTCTAAAAAATTTCCCCTAATGCATACATAGAGCCCTTCCCCATTCTCCATACTTCTCCATCACTTGCTTATCCAGGATCATGACAATGTTCAGAAGAACTAAGGGTCTTCTATCCTGTTCATTTATCCATTCTTTTTTTCATTAGTTCATTCTTGTTCCTAGGGAATCAGCAGTAAAAATAAAACAAACAAACACACACACACTCAGAAAAAAAAGTCCACACTCACAAGGAATTTTCATTCTAGTGTGAGTGAAAAACTGATAGTGATATAGCAATTTAAAGATGGAATGCAGAGAAGAAATATATCAGATTGTTCAAGGAAGCCTCTCTAGAAACAAACCTGGCCACTGTGGACACCGGCTGCCCTGCCCAACAGTCAGCTCTGTTGAAAAAATCCACCTCAGTCCAGATTAGGCGCGTTTCTTCGGGACATCTTGTACCAGTGGCGTGAAGTGGAGGCAGGTGACGGTCAGCTCTGTCTCCCAGCTTGGCTCTACATGACCACCTACATTTCGGAATTGATACTGGAGACACCTTATAATCAGCTAGGAGAAAAGGGGGGTACTGATGGACCAACTCATGAATGTCCGTGAGGCCACAGGACAACCCAGGGGTTGGTTTGTTTGGTTTGATCCACGACTTTTTAACCAAAGCTTTGGGAAATCAAGAGCTCTAGTCTGGACACAGTTCTCAAAACACTTTTTTTTTTTAAGCCTGGAACCTATGTCTAGGGAGAATGGTTGGAAAGAGACCCCTCCTGCCATTTGGTGAAACTTGAAACAGGATTCTGGTTTCGGTCACACAGAGTGCTACCTTAATTTATCATCAAAAAGATGTATCGGGAGGAATGCCTGCTTTAAATCTCCATGTCAGGGATTGAATCCCAGGTTATACGGTTATGTTCTATATTTCTTAAATGCTTTATGACTCAATTGTTTTAAAAAAATAACTAAAGTCTCCTTAAAAGTTTGGATGTCAATCACATTTACTACACATTTGCACCATCTTTCCTGAGGGTCTCTGTCACCCCTCAGTCTTCAGGCCGTTTCGCCCTGTGGATGAATTTCAAGAGAAATTATGGTCAGGGAACTTATTTAGCCTCTACTTGTTGCTAGACTGAAAGTGATGCTCTTTCTAGCTTTTTGCGCCCTGGACAGACACACTGATCATCTACATGAAAGGTATTTCAGGTGAGCATCCATGGTGGTTCCAGTTGGCTGTTCTTCAAGGTCTGTGTGTGTGTATTGTGTCTGTCTCTCTCCTCTCCTTCTCTCTGTGTGTACATGCACACACACATGTGCACATGAGCACACATGTGTTTCCATATTTATGACATGTGTGTGCATGCCTACTCACGTGAATACAGTCACAACTCACATGTCAAAGCCAAAAGACAACCGTGGGTGTCAGCTCCCACCTTCTTTGAGACAGGGTCTCTGTTATTTTTGACTATACATGCCAGACAAGATGGCCCACCAGCTTCTAAAAATTCCCGTTTGTGCCTCCAGTATTCCCTGTTGGAGCACTGGGATTATGGATTATGTCTAGAATTTCTGTGGATTCTGGGGATTAGAACTCAAATCCTTATCCTTGCACAGCGCTTTTGTCCGCTGAGCAATTTCCTGTGTTCCCCAAATAAAGACTGACTGAAGAAAAATGTGGCACTGCCAGCTTCAGGGTGGTAACTGAAACAAAGGAGGAACGGGTGAGATTGTTCAGGGAAAGACTGCACGCCTACTGTGAAAGTATAAAACTCACTTTGTAGCTTCAAATAGGTTTTCCCCCTCTTTGCCGTGTCTCTGTATTGCACTCTATTTCGCTATAAGATTACTGTGTGGTCTTATTTCATCTCTGAAGAGCTGCTGTGAGTACCCGTTCTTCCAAACTGATTGTGAAGGCTACAGAGTTGACATTTGCGGGCTTCCCTCCGACAGGTGTTCCGAGAGAATAACTCCATCAAGATAGCCCTCGAGGACTTGTCTTTGAACTTATATCAGGGACAGATCACTATTCTCCTAGGGCAGAATGGGGCAGGAAAGTCGACTGCTCTGTCCATCCTCTCAGGTAGGTGTTTGGCTCTGTCCAGAAGGCGTCCTTACCCAGATCTGGGGGGAAAGTGGTGAGACTTGCATGATGTAGTTTAATAATAGTCTGCTTTGTTGTCAAGTTTGTAAGTAACATAAAATTTTGAAGTTAGTGTTTTGTGAGAGGTTAAAAGATCAATACACGAAGAAGGCAGTACATTTTTAAGTAAGTATGTGTCTAAGACTCAGAGCACCAAAATCCTCAAAGCAAAACCAGAAAGATTTGAAAAGGCAGCAGACACATTTGCATTTAGAGACTTCAGCGCCACTCTTTTGGCCAATGATGAGACCAGTGGACAAAGCCTCAGTACAGATACTGAGGAATTAATCATCAGGCTCCAATTCATATTTTCAGAAAGCTGCAGCCTGACAGCAGCCAAGCACACATTGCTTACAGCACCTTAGAGCTGATATATCCTAGGCTGTCTGGGCAAAGGTGAGGGGGGAAAAGGAGGGAGGAAAGAGAGAGCATGTCTTTGAAGAAAGGCCAAATGGAACCCGTTACAGATGCTCGCCTGAGGAGCGAGAAAACTAAGAGTGTAAAGTGTTCAGGCAGGAAGAAAATGATTCTAGACTGAAACTTGGACTTTTTAAGAAGAATTCAAGAATACCAGATATGGTAAAAACCATCAGTACATATAAGAAACAATTTAAAAGTTTTTATATGTACATTTTCCTCTTGAAGCTATCAAATACTTAAGTAAAAGTAATCAACTCTCGGCCCACTGGCTCACCCCACAAGGAGTACCCCAGTGAAACTGACACAGTAAAAGACTAAACCGTGTGAAGTATCTGAAAACTGAGAGAAACAAGATAAACAACCACTGGACCAGATGGATTCCAGAGGGCTAAAAAAATCAGGATGGCTGGCAAGAGTCCTGCTAGGGTCAAAACAAGCTCAGAGACCTGCTTTAGAAACTTCTCCCTGGATCAGGCTACTAGGCAGAGTATACCCTAGGGTATTGTGGCAAAGGACAGATGATCAATCCTTAACTGAGTCTAACTGCCAGGCATAATCCTCAATGGAGCAGGGAAGCTTAATTGAGAAAAAAGAAAAAGAGACAGCTCAAGAAAGTCAGATGAGGACCATCCCAAATAGCAAATAGCTACTAGGCAGAGTAACACCCAAAACTGCACGTTGCAGGAGATAGGGAATTTACTGAATTCCTCCAGCTAAGTCAGAAATTAAATACACAAGTAAAGAGGCAATCAGTATTTAAAGTTAGTACAGCCATTGTGTGCTTTCGTGCAGAGGACATAGCAATGTCCAGAATCACTTTTCCACCTTACTCATGTAGATATTTTGAGTGAGAGTTTCTCAATGAAACCGCAGTTCACCCTTTTGCCTATTATGGCTGGTCTGGTAGGAATGACTTTGTCTCTGCCTCTGCCTCAGCCCCTACTCCTATCCTTCCTTTTGCCCTACCCCCACCCCTGTCAGTGCTGGGGTTAAAAGTCATACCACTGTATCTAGATTTTATGTGAGTGCTGGGAATCTAAATTCAGGGCATGCAAGCACTTTATTAATGAGTCATCTCCCCAGACCAGGAAATCTTTAGAGATTTACAAAGAAAAAAAAGAGGAGGAGGACAAAAAGGAGGTAGAGAAGGAGGAGTAGAGGGAGGAGGAGCATAAGGAAAGGGGGGAGAAGGAAGAGGAGGAAAACAAAGGGAAGGAGAGAACCATCAAGGGGAGGAGCAGGAGAGAGGAGGAACCAAGCGTGACTTATAGAAATGCAAGAACCAAAGTTTAAAAAAAAAGTTCCTAAAGGCGATCAAGGGGATAAAAATTGGAAAGGAAGAAATAAAAGTATCACTATTTGCAGATGATATGATAGTATACCTGAGTGACCCCAAAAATTCTGCCAGGGAACACCTACAGCTGATAAACACCTTCAGCAAAGTGGCTGGATACAAAATTAACTCAAAAAATTAGTAGTCCTTCTAATTTTTGTATACAAAAGACAAAAGGGCTGAGAAAGAAATTAGGAAAACAACACCCTTCACAAAAGTCACAAAAGACATAAAGTACCTTGGTGTGACCCTAACCAAGCAAGTCAAAGACTTGTTTGAAAAAAATTTCAAGTCTCTGAAGAAAGAATTAGAAGAAGATATGAGAAGATGGAAAGATCTCCCATGCTCATGGCTTGGCAGGATTAACATAGTAAAAATGGCCATCTTACCAAAAGCAATCTACAGATTCAATGCAATTCCCATCACATTACCAACACAATTCTTTACAGACCTGGAAAGAAAAATTCTCAACTTCATATGGAATAATAAGAAACCCAGAATGTTAAAACAATCCTGTACAATAAAAGATCATCCTTCTTCTCAAGCTGTACTATAGAGCAACAGTAATAAAAACTGCATGGTACTGGCATAGAAACAGACTGGTGGATCAATGGAATCTAATAGAAGACCCTGAAATAAATCCACACACTTATGGGCACCCATTTTTTTTTTCTAAAAAGTACTTTTACAATGTTTATTTCAATCTATACTTCCCAGCAACATCAATCACATCATTTTCCCAGGCGTTTTGATGGTGTTGTGTAGAACTGTAGCAACTGTGCAGTGTTCAGAATACTAAGTTCCTTGCACTTGTTTTGAAATGAATAAAGGTTCCGTAATTTTTTATTTTAATTCTTTATTAATTACACTTTATTCACTTTGTATCCCCCCTGTGGTTCCCTCCCTTCTCCCATCCCAATCCCTCCCTTCCTCCACCTTCTGCATGCATGCCCCTCCCCAAGTCCACTGATAGGGGAGGTCTTCTTTTCCTTCCTTCTGATCCTAGTCAATTAGGTCTCATCAGGAGTGGCCGCATTGTCTTCTTCTGTGGCCTGGTAATGCTTCTTCCCCCTCAGGAAGAGGTAATTAAAAGAGCAGGCCAATCAGTTCATGTCAGAGACAGTCCCTATTCCTATTACAATGGAAGCCACTTGGATACTGAATTGTCATAGGCTACAGCTGTGGACACCCGATTTTTGACAACGATGCCAAACCCATTCAATGGAAAAAAGATAGCATCTTCAACAAATGATGCTGGTCTAACTGGATGTCTACATGTAGAAAAATGCAAATAGATCCATACTTATCACCCTGCACAAAACTAAAGTCCAAGTGGATCAAAGACCTCAATATAAAACCAGACATCCTAAAACTGTTAGAAGAAAAAGTGGGGAAAAACCTTGAACTCATTGACACCAGAGACAACTTCCTAAACAGAATACCAACAGCACAGGCTCTAAGAGCAACAATCAATAAACGGGACCTCATGAAAATGAAAAGCTTCTGTAAAGCAAAGGAAACTGTTGTCAGAACAAAATGGCAGCCTACAGATTGGGAAAGGATCTGCACCAACAATATCTGACAGAGGTCTAATATCCAGAATATATAAAGAACTCAAGAAGTTAAACAGCAACAAACCAGTTAATACAATTTAAAAATGGGGTACAGAGCTAAACAGAGAATTCTCAATAGAGGAATATCAAATGGCAGAGAAACACTTAAAGAAATGCTCAAAGTCCTTGGTCATCAGGGAAATGCAAATCAAAACGACCCTAAGATTTCACCTTACACCCATCAGAATGGCTAAGATAAAAAACTCAAGTGACAACACATGCTGGAGAGGTTTTGGAGAAAGGGGAACCCTCCTCCATTGCTGGTGAATGTAAACTTGTACAACCACTTTGTAAATCAATCTGGCACTTTCTCAAACAATTAGGAATAGTGCTTCCTCAAGGTCCTGCTATACCAATCCTAGGCATATATCCAAAAGATGCTCAAGTATACAACAAGGACATTTGCTCAACCATGTTTGTAGCAGCTTTATTTATAATAGCCAGTAGCTAGAAATAACCCAGATGCCCCTCAACTGAGGAATGAATACAGAAATTGTGGTACATTTTCGTAATGGAATATATTACTCAGCAATAAAAAACAAGGAAATCATGAAATTTGCAGATAAATGGTGGGAACTGGAAAAGATCGTCCTAAGTGTCCTAAGTGAAGTATCCCAAAAACAGAAAGACACACAGGGTATATACTCACTCATAAGTGGATATTAGATATATAATATAGGATAAACCTACTAAAATCTGTACACCTAAAGAAACTAATTAAGAAGGAGGACTCTGGCTAAGATGCTCAATCCCCATTCAGAAAGGCAAAGAGGATGGACATCAGAAAAGGGAGAAAACAGGGAACAGAACAGGAGCCTACCACAGAGGACCCCTGAAAGGCTCTATTCTACAGGGTATCAGAGCAGATGCTGAGACTTATAGCCAAACTTTGGGCACAGTGCAGGGAACCTTTTGAAAGAAAGGGGAGATAGGAAGACCTGGAGAGGACAGGACCTCCACAAGGAGAGCAACAGAACCAAAAAATCTGGGGCCAGGCGTCTTTTCTGAGACTGATACTCCAGCCAAGGACCATACATGGAGATAACCTAGAACCCCTGCACAGATGTAGCCCATGGCAGTTCAGTGTCCAAGTGGGTTCTACAGTAATGGGAACAGGGACTGTCTCTGACATGAACTGATTGGGCTGCTCTTTGATCACCTCCCCATGAGGGGAGAGCAGCCTGACCAGGCCACAGAGGAAGACAATGCAGCCACTCCTGATGAGACCTGATAGACTAGGATCAGAAGGAAGGAGAGGAGAACCTCCCTATCAGTGGGCTGGGGAAGGGGCATGGGTGGAGAAGGGGGAGAGAAGGTGGGATTGGGAGGGGAGGAGGGAGGGAGCTATGGGGGGTGGATACAAAGTGAATAAACTATAATTAATAAAAATAAAAATTTTAAAAATTCACTATAAGAAATTAATACTTGGTGTGAACTGACAGAAGAAAGATTCCCTGAATTTGAAGAGGGGTTGATAGACACATGTGAGCAACAGAAAAAGGAAAACTAACAGCATCTGAGAAACACAGGCTTTAAGTGCACTGAATGTATGTGTATTATCAGTGCCAGATGGGGAAGAAAAGGAGTAAGGAGGAGAAAAAGTGTTCTAGGAAATAAAAGTTATAATATCAGACGACTTATCCACGAAGCCAATAAATCTTTAGTGAGATAAACTGGACCACACACCCAACGTGTTATAGATGTTGAACACACCGAGAGTGCCATTCCTCAGGCACAGCAGACACCATAGGTGGCAACACCAGCCAGATGTGAGTTAAACTGGAGAAGGAAAACAACCAACAAACAAGAGTCTGAGTCCTACTTTTCAGAAGTGCACGTGAAAGAATGACATTCCCAGATGGACACAGCCTTCTGGAATCCATTTCTAGAAGAACGCTTTGTCAGGAATACCAAGAGGCTCTTCAGGCTGAATCTAAGTAAGCCCGGGTAGAAACGTCAATGCACGCATTCCACCAACACTGTCACCACCAGATAGGTGTGGCTGTCAAAAAGATGCTGTTGATGCGTCTTACCGAGATAGCAGCGCAAGTCCACGAACTGGATCCAAAATGAAAAGAATGGAAAAGGAACGGAAAGAACAGTGCTGTTTTAGTTCTGGTTTCTATTGCGGTGAAGAGACTCCATGACCACGACAAAGGTAACAATGAAAACATTTAATTGGGGCTGTGTTATGGGTCCATAGGGTTAGTCCTTTATCATCATAGTGAAGCATGGTTCCACAGGGGCAGACATGGTGACAGAGAAGGAACCAAGGGTTCTACATCTGGATCGGGGCAGGCAACAGGGAGAGAGAGAGAGAGAGAGAGAGAGAGAGAGAGAGAGAGAGAGAGAGAGAGAGACCACACCTGGCTTGAGCATTTGACACCTCAAAGCCCACCCCTAGTGACGCACTTCCTCCAACAAGGCTCCACCCACTGCAAGGCCACACCTCCTGTTAGTGCCCCTCCCGGTTGATGGAGCACTCAGATCTCTGAGGCTATGAGAACCATCCCTATGTGAACTACCGCAAGTGTTAAAGAAGAGGGGAAATGTAAGTCTCTACTAATGCACTGTTACCATTTCCTTAATAAATGAAAATATGCCACCGCACCATGGCTGATAACATATACAGATGCCATGCATAATGGATAGTATCAGAAAGAAGAGGGTGGAGCTATGCAGACATCATGATAAGTCAGAATTAAATTATTATAAACTTGAAATAGCTCCAAAACAGCCTCAAAGATAAAATAAAAACCACTGGCAGTCAGGAGTGAGGGCGCATACCTGTGATTCCAGTACTTAAGAGGTAGAGGCAAGTAGATTAGTAGTTCAAGGTCCTTGAACAAAGCAAATTCAAGGCATCCAGACAAATATGTATCTCTCTCAGAGAAACAAACAAGCAGACAAGCAGTAGTGAGGAAAAAAATGAAAGGAATTAAAATATTACGATAGAAATGTTTGCTCAATGTGTAAGAAAGTGACAAAGGGTACAGAGGACTAAGGAGCACAGAAAACAAAAGAATGTGGCATCTACAAACCCAACCATATCAATAATTATATTAGGTGTGGATTATTGGCTTCATAATCTAGGGGGCATCCAGGAGTGATAGCAATGGCCTGTGTTCTTTGAAAGTCTCTTAGTCTCCCCTGGCAATGCAGGAGAAGGTTTTCCATATCTGGTCCTGGGTCTTGTTACATAATGCTCATATGAAAGAGCATTATTACCCCAAGTGATGCCATAATTTCATTTAAAATAAAATGATACATGTACACACATATATATTTCTATAATTTTAAATAAGCATAAAATAATATGGTTTCTAGATTTTTTGCAAACAATCTTTGTGTTTATTTTTCTCACCTCCCTTTCTCTCCCGCTACAGTTAATTCCCTCCCCCCACTTTTTTCCCATCCTCCCCTTTATAGTGCCTGTGTCCTGTTCTTCCACATCCTGTCACTCTTTCTCCACTCCTGGTCCCTTTTTACCGTCCTGCTTTCTATGGTTACCATAGGTTACATATTCACGTTTGTCTTTCTGGGTTTGGATTATTACCTCACTCAGTGTGATATTTTGGCTGAAGATACCACACATTTGGACACAGGATTTGGAGGCAGTGAGCTGGAACTGACCCTGCAGCCTCTTTCTCCTTGAGTACTAGCTGTCATACTGTCAGAAGGAGATATGCAAAGCATCAAGGGGGCAAAGCAATCAGTAGCTCTACACAGCTGTAAAGCACATGAACCATAATAATGGCCAGCATGACAAGATAATCCAAGAGCACAATAGTGGCGCTTCATCTTCGGGCTAAGCAGCTGCTGTCTAGTTGAATGCATTGCCGGCACAAGAGGAATTCTTGTCTGGTTCTGTAAACCTAACCAACCACACATGGCTAGAGAGGCCATGGACCCTATAGGAGACCTTACTACACGTTCTACTTTTATTTTTCTAAACAAACATAATCTGTATCTGTATTCCAAATACTCATCCTTATTCCCACAGATAAATGTAGCTTTCACCACTCACCAAAGATTATTTCCATAACAGGTGGAGCCTACAGAAATCCACAACTGTACAAATAGCAGATAATACATGACTGTGAAGTGTCCAAACCCAACTCAAATGTCTACACCATAACCCCTACATCTAAGGCTCAGGGATAATTGAGGAAGAGGGGGCAGAAAGATTATTTAGAACCAGAAGCCCAAGAAATCTGTTTTTATGGCCCCCTGAACATGACAGGAACATGCAGCCATGACCTTCAATATTATGATTACCCAAACAAGACTAGCTAAGTTGTTATGCTAATGTGAACAGGGGAAATTCCACATGGTCCTATTCCTACACGAAGAGCTACAGTTGGCTAATAACTACTGAGAGACAAAGAGAAAAGCTCATCAGTTGTCCAATCCCAAGCGGTCAGCACTGGACACTCACATATGGGCAAAGCAAAACATGGCTTGGTAGGTTATATATGCATACACACGTATATACATACATACATACATACATGCATATATACGCATGTGGGGAGGATATACAACAACAATGAAAACACCATGAATTTTGAGGGGGATGTTGGAGCCTAAGAACTCAGCAGACTACTCTGAGCAACATAGCAAGATCCTTTCTCAAGAAAAGATTACTGAGTTATCACATTTAAAGCAGTATTTTTCATTAAAATTAATCACTCCTGACAGCTGCCTAAGACTGTACAACCCTCTGAACCATTTTGAAATTATTTTGGGTGGCTATGTATTTTTCTACCAACCATCATTTAAGTCTGGCAAGGCAAGGGTAACAGTTTTATGGTGTGGGTTTTCCACTTTAAGAGATGTCTTCCCTGTTTTATCCTTGTTCTGATGTCCATCCTCTTTGCCTTTCTCAATGGGGGATTGAGCATTTTAGCCAGAGTCCTCCTTCTTGGTTAGTTTCTTTAGGTGTACAGATTTTGGAGCCTGTCACAGAGGGCTTCTGAAAGGCTCTACCCTGCACAGTATCAAAGCAGATGTTGAGACTTATGGACAACCTTTGGGCAGAGTGCAGGGAATCTTATGAAAGAAGTGGGAAATAGTAAGACCTAGAGAGGACAGGAGCTCCACAAGGAGAGCAACAGAACCAAAACAATCTGGGCACAGGGATCTTTTCTGAGATGGATACTCCAACCAAGGACCATTCATAGAGATAACCTAGAACCCCTGCACAGATGTAGCCCATGGCAGTTCAGTGTCCAAGTGGGTTCCATAGTAATGAGAACAGGGACTGTCTCTGACATGATTTGATTGGCCTGCTCTTTGATCACCTCTTTTGAGGTGACCAAAGGTCCTGACAGCCTTACATAGAGGCAGGACACAGAGGAAGACAATGCAGCTACTCCTGATGAGACCTGATAGACTAGGATCAGAAGGAAGGGGAGGAGGACCTCCCCTATCAGTGAACTGGGGGAGGGACATGGGTAGAGAAGGGGGAGAGGGTGAGATCGGGAGGGGAGGAGGGAAGGAGCTACAGGGGGGATACAAAGTGAATAAATTGTAATTAATAAAAATTAAAATAAAAAATGTGTCTTTCCAAGTGTATGGCACAGACTATACTCTAAATAGTTAACTGTTGACAAGTGGCTGCTGGTGGTACTGGTTGATCCCTATGTTACACGTTCATGCCTTCATCACTCCACGTGATTCTTCCCTTCACCACTAAATAATGAAAAATCAGAGCATACAGGTAAACAGAAAAAAATGTAGCAAATTATTTCTAACATGATCCTGAAAGAGGCCAACAAGTATTTCAGTAATCTAAGTCAGTGTGTAGAGTCTTGTCAGAGGAGTTAATGAGCCTGTATCCTCACAAAAGCTGCTTGTGTTTCATCTTTGCCTGATTCTAGGTCTTTATCCCCCTACCAGAGGAGAAGCATATGTTAACGGATACAACATTTCACAGCATATGGCTCAAATCAGGAGTTCGTTGGGCTTGTGTCCTCAGCAGAACCTGCTGTTTGATCACTTGACAGTATCAGAACACCTTTATTTCTACTGCAGGGTAATCCACGGATATATATTTTTTTCCTTCCGTTCTGTTCAGGTAGATTATCAACTACCGATGCCCTTATTCTTGCAAAGTTCATGACATGAGGAATTTAGATGAACTTTCTTCTAAACTTAAAAGAGTGAGAAAGGCAATAAGCCACTACAGAGCTGATGTAAGGAAGGAGTCGATGTGAGATATTTCCAGAGGTCAGGAAAAGTGGAAAGAACCATTACCTTCAGGACAGCTGCAGTTGTCTGCACAAGAGCTGCACCAGACACTCCAGCATAGATGGTGGGGAGACTCACACAGCCCCACCTCTAGAGGAGGAGCTTTGGAAGTTGCCTGCTGAGATAGCGATAATGGCTGCTTGTAGGTGACTCGCTCCAGGGGGCGCCCTCACGGGCAGACAGCGCTGATTGGCATGAAAGCCAGTGTAAAGTTTGGAGGGAGACATGGTAGGGGGTGCTGAGGGGAGGGAGTCTGAAGAGGAGGGGGAAGATCGATATGACAAAATACTTCATATACACATATGAAATTCTCAAAAACAGAAAATAATTCTTACAAGGAAGTTCTGAGGCTAAAATTGAAAGTGCCATGCAAACTCTGCCTTCTTCTCCTAGGTAAAAGGAATACCTCAAAAGATACGTATTCAGGAAACTAACAACATGCTGTCGGCTTTTAACCTGCTGGAAAAGCGTGATACGTTTTCAAAGTCACTGAGTGGAGGCATGAAGCGCAAACTCGCCATCATCATAGCGCTCATAGGGGGCTCTAAGGTAAAGGGGGAAAGCTAAGGGCAGATAGCCCCGCACTACACCTGGCTTAAAAATCCAAGGGACACAAATCAAAAGGCTGACACAGTTTTAACACTCTGAAAGCAGCCCCCTTGGATGGAATTCCCATCGTCAGCCTCCTTGGTATAAAATGACCATGGCTTTGGCTTTAGTACAGGAGTCCTAGTTTTATATAAACTCATTACCTTTGCTCAGTCGGACATTTGGTCTAAAAAGAAAAGCAAGAACCAGCCCAGTGCTGGTAGGACACCGTGAGACAAGCCCATATTTACACAGTCATAGAATTGTCCCGTCTCCAGGTGGTGATACTTGATGAGCCCACATCTGGCATGGACCCAGCCTCCAGGAGGACCACCTGGGATATCCTTCAAACTTACAAACAGAACCGCACCATCCTGCTGACCACCAACTACATGGACGAAGCTGACATGCTGGGTGATCGCATTGCTATCATGGTCCAGGGAACCTTGCGGTGCTGTGGCTCTCCGGTCTTCCTGAAAAGACTCTACGGTCTATTGCCTTTTATTATTCTTAGAATGTTGCTGCCTAAATAATATCCTTTTAACATAATTCCCGTTGGATTTTGTATATATAGTCCAAACTTGAGTGAGCCCCTATGCCGGGCTCAACTAACACTCAGCTGGAAGCCCTTTGAGCAAAGTTTCCATTTTCTTCAAAAATCATTTCCCACTTCTGTGTTTATTTTATCATGCAATGTTGGTGCTCATTCCTCTCCCATGTTTTCTAGCTAAGTGTAATCTAATGCAATTGTTCATCAGTGAGATGATGATTATATACAGAGACACAGAAATAGACACAAGAGGGGGATAGATAGCTTTCTAATTTCCCTGGTGATTTTTGATGTAACTTACTGACTCTTTAGGCATACACGGCTTGATTCCCACATAATTCTGAACTTCCCAGCCTTTTTCTGTTACTGATTTATAACTTCATCCTGATTTTGTCTGAGAAGATATTTGTCTATCTTTTAACATCTACATGGATTTGCAGTTCTGTGATGTGCATTCTGCTGTGTCATTAGTCTCCTCTACTTCCCTTTCTTGTCAGGCTTCTCTTATTTCGGTGCAAAGAACTGTGAGATTTTTCTCTGGACGTGCCTAATACCTGTGAGCTCTCATTTCACTTAGCTGGTAGGTCTTAGTCTCTGGGTCCATTTCTACTGGGTTTTGCCCCTGGCTAGGCACTATCTCATGCCATCCAGAACCTCTTGTCTGCTTGCTATAACTTATGTAGTATGTTGTTGAATATGTAGACTTTGACTGGGGACATGTCTTATGAGAGTTTTGGGCCCTCTTCCAACATCCGGTTGGGACATTCGTGTGCAGTGTTGAGACCTGCTTTTTCACCTTGGCTAATGTGGGCCACTGAGTATGTTCATTTCTATTGCTGAGGACCATAGAGTCTTCACCATAGAGTGATGATCCTGACTGATCATCACTGATTTACTACTTCAGCTTAGCTATGTGAGCTCTAGTCTTTCGTGAGATGATAACAGAAGTTTTTAAAAAGGTAAACCCAGTCACAGAGAGTTCCATTGCTGTCTATAGAGCCTGTCATTCAGCAAAGACTAAAAGAGACACATTTATGAGGTTTCTGTGGGTAATTCTTTCAATTTTCATTTCTGTGTGTATGTGCCATGTGTGTTGTGTGTGTGCTGGTGTGCACACTCCTGTGCTCACATGTAGAGACCAGAGGAAGAAATTAGGTGTCTTTCTCTATTGTTGTCTGCCTCATTCCCCCCCAGATGGGGTTGCTCACATAATAGCCTCCTAGGATCTGCCTGACTTCACCCTCCAACTCTGGGGTTGTAGGCATGCATGTAGTGACACTGTTAACTCAAACTCGGGCTCTCACGCTGCACAGGAAGTGCGCTTTCCCCCTGAGCCAGCTCTCCAGCTTTGGTTCCGGTGTGATTTGGCTGCAGAGTTCTGCGCTCAAATCATCTTCACAACGTGTGGCTGTAGTCCTGACTTAGTCTCCCTCACTTGATTTCCAACTTCTCAACTCAGGTGTGGAAGCTCTGGGAGCCATTGTATTCCCCTTCCCTGCATCTCCATGCAAAAATCACCTCCGAGCAAAACTGGGGTGACTGCACATCTCATCTTGTCTTCTTCGAACAGGCATGGGTGGCCTCAGCTACCCCTTGCCTGCTACCTGAAGCTGTGCTTTCACATTTGTCCATTTCTTTCAGATGTTCCTGGTGGAAGTTCTGTTAGGACATACTAAAATCATCAAGGCCAAGAGCTAAACTCATACTCATTTATTATGAATGTTTTCAATGGATGCGTAATCTTTGTTTGATAGAATTTTAATAGAACTTTTGGGATGTACTTTCACAAGGACATATTAAATTTTCCAATTATTTTCTAGTACATGATAACTGTGATTTTCTGCTTATGGTATTATCTGTTTTCTTACACTTCATTTTTTTTGCATCCCCATTTGGATCACTTTTAGTGATCTTTTTACAGCGCTATTGATTCTTTCTATTTCTCTCTCTACCATAATGCTGAGACTGTTAAGTGACCTCTGTACTTTTCTGCTGTTTCCACTGGCCTTATTTTATAGTTTTCATCAGTCTGCAAAATTTATAATTGACTCAACTCTTTGTTTTTCTGTTTCTAGTAGATTGGTTAATATAGTTGTCATGGTTATTTTATAGTTTTTCTCCTGTAATTTCTACGTCTAGGCCAATCTCTGCTTCTAATTTTCTATACTATATAGTATTATATGTATCAGATGTGCTTGCTTATTTATTGACATAGTTTATATTTTGTGGGAAAAAATACAGTAGAAACTAAAGCATGTAATATTTATCTCAAAGAAGCATATGCCCTTATCAATGTCAGGCCATGTGTGTGAATGATAAAGTCAATAGAACCTATGTTCAGGGAAATCCGGTATTGTGGTACAGCTTTGGGTTCTGCTCATCACTCTCTTTAAACATTTTAGGAAGGAAATAGGCTGTTACTGTTAAAGAGAGCTTGAGACCTACATGTAAGAAGATGGTGTTCCCTTCAGGCAATCCAGGCACCAGCCTTGTGACTCACACTTATCACCTTTGATTGCCATTCCCCACCCCCACCCCCACCCCACATGAATTTCCTCATCACCCTGCTGCTCACTTGCTCTCTTGCACTATCTCTCCCCCTCTCCCTTTCTACCTCCCTCCCTTTTTCGAAGGATCCTTGTCAGGTGATGGGCTCAGATACCCAAGAGACATGTCCCTTAGTTCTGTTGTCCAAGCCTCAGGTACCAGAATGCCACTGGTAGGAGCACAAGTCCTAGAGTGCCTTGGAGGGATTTCCCTTCATACCCTATCCTTCACATAGCTTTAGAAAGACCAGTGAGGAAAAAGAAGGAGAAACAAGATGAGAAGAAGGAGGTGAAAGAGTAAGAGGAGAAAAGGGAGGAGGTTCAGGGTGGCAGGGAGGAGATGATGAAAGAGTTTAAACTAGAATATTTTGCAAAGATTTCTCAGATCCTAAAAGAAAAGAATTTTTGTTTGATTTGTGTAGTTTCTACATAGAACACGGACAAAGCAAACACCTATTTAATGAATATTAATCTTGTTTTCTTCAGTTTCAACATCAGTAGAAAGAGAGATCAGATAGCCTTTAATGTTATCTCTGCTCTATCTGGTTTTATAATCCAGATCATAATTAATCCCTTATATAGCTATCTAGGTTAAATCATGATTATATTATGTAATGCTGTGCTTCTGAGAGTTGGATAGCCAAATAACTTGCGACATGCTGTATCTTCCTTTAGTTTACCGAAACCATAGAAAGCCAAGTATGGTCTCATAAGAAGATAGGAAGTACAAAAGCATTGAATTTGGTCTTCTGAATGCATTTCCTCAGGTGTCGGGTACCACATAGTCATGGTGAAGGAAACGTACTGTGACACTGATGAAGTCGTAAAACTTATCCATGACTACGCATCAACAGCCACCTTGAAGACTAATGTTGGAAATGAGTTATCTTTTGTTCTACCTCATGAATATACCCACAGGTATGGATCTAGACAGTGCTAACCGTTGGTTTTTAAACAGTCAGAAATCACTGCTCTTTTCCTTTGTTTCTTCTAGTTTGGCAGAGAGAGTTTCTTTAAGGAGAAAAAAAATAAACCTCCTGTCATAGCTGCCCCTTGCACTGAAGAGAGAGACAGAGGCCACCTGCTTGGTAGAGCTTGTTCCGGTTGGGGATATCAGTTGTTTTGTTGTCCATAGAGTCGATAACGCCTGCCAGTGCACAGAGGGAAGAAAGGAAATAAGATAACTGAAGGGTGTTGGTGACGTGCTGTCCTAACATGTACGAGGCTCTAAATTCAATAGCAGACCACACATACACATTCCGCCGCCGGTGATGATAATAGCCTTAAACTAGGTCAGGTGAGGCATGCCTGCAATCCTACAATGAGACATAAGGTGGGATTGTGGCTTTGAAGCCACCTTGAGCCATAAAGTGAAACATTGTTTCCAAAACACAATAAAAAGATAACCAGGACAGCTTAAATGGTAGTTTGGAGAAAGTGTGGCAAAACCCACCAGGAATTGTCAGTTCGTGTAGGAACCATCAGCGCATCATTCACCAATGGACCAGAACAAAGCCCCAGGCATAAACCAGAGTAAACTAATGAAATGTAACGAAGAGCCTGAAATGAAATCCCAGGTGTGTCTCCCTAGCGGTGCCTACAGTGGAATCAGTTGCTATAGGAAGCCAGAGTGGATGTTCACACCTTAGCTGTCTGTGGCAGTTAAGGTCCATCTGGAGCTACAGATGGATGGAGCCACAGAATCTTCCTAAAGGAGATTCCCAGATAAAAGGCTCCCCGTTCCACCCGTGTGACTTGATTCACGTGGACATAAGGGCATCCTTGGAAGAGATTAGGAGCACACCCAAACACAGAAGGACTTGGAAACCAATGACAATGAATCATGTGGACAGGAGGAACTCCATGAGGTGGCTAACTCACGGTAGATTTCTGAGCCATAGAGTCTGCAGAATGGCAGGTTCAGACAGAATGAAATAAAAATGTTGAACTTAGAGACATTTTTCCCTGAGAGAATTTTAAACTAAGAAACAAGAGGTCGAATTTCAGGAAAAATAAATCTCTGTGAGTCCAGTTACTTCAGCATATAATATGAAAAGAATTAAATGATGCTTAAATCATCAGTGATTTCCAGTGCCGCTACCTTTCTGATGGCTGACGGTGCTTGAGCACTTGCCACCTGCCAGACATGGTTCTAACATCTATCTGCATGAAGAAACAAGATGGAAGAGAGCATGCTGTATACCCATTCTCCGGTTCACTGAGTGTATCAGCAGGAGAATCTTGAGGTTTAAAACTGGGTTGTAGGAGGCGGGGCAAGATGGTGGCGCCAGGAGGACTCTCATTCTGAGGAGCAGCACAGCAGGATTGGCAAAGTGACCAGCAATCAGAACTCGCGGCCATAAAACACAAGTGGTTGTGTTTCTCAGGTGAGAGGATACCCCACGGTGGGGGATTCAATCAGCTTTAACTCGCCCGGCTAAACCGCGGAAGAGATCCTGGTTCCGCCAGGCTCTTGGTCGTCAGCCCGGGGCTACACGCCAGCACAATCTGGTCACGGTCCCAGACTGAACTGTGGGCCCACAACACCATAGACTGGATTTCCCAGTCGAGAGATAACCCCACGGAGCAGGAAACAATTGGGACCGACCCCAGGTTACCCAGACATCCCCTGGAAAAGACTCTGGTTCCGCGGGTACCCCAAGAGCCAGAGCCGGGAACCCAGGCTCCTGCACGGAGCCCTGTCTGCGCGCGTGATTCGCCGCCTCAGATAGAACTGTGGGCACCAGGGCACCAGACTGCGTGTCTCTGGCAGGAGGAAACCCCCAGCGGAGGGGGTCAGCAGCTCTAACACTTAGGACACCCAGCACCAAAACACTTCCTGGACTCCCGCAGACTCTAGTGCAGGCAGGAGCGCTGTGCTCTGCCACCATTGTTGCGTTCCCCTGGGGCACTGGGACACACAGCTGCATCCTTAGACCTGCAGGAGCCAAAGAGCCATTACAGCAGCCCTCAGATACTGTGCCAGGGATCGGCCAGTTGTCCCTGGCTGGACTGTCAAAACTGTGGGAATCCCTGATCCTTCAGGGGGGCTGCACCCACAGCATCTGGACCAGAGTGGTACCTGCAGCCGCCATCCCAGACAGAGACACACAGCTTCTGGTCCAGAGTGAGGCACCCAGCCTCCAGACCAGAGCAGTGCCCCCAGGCGCCAACTCAACCTAGGTGCACATTCTCCAGGCCCAGAGCAGAGCAATCAGCCTTTGGCCCAGAGACTTGCTGAGTGCACCTCCCACTTTCCCGGACAGAACTCTGCGCCCCAGGATAACAGACTGAGTTTCCCTGTTGGGAGAAAACCCCACAGCTAGGGAATCAGTAGTTTCTTCAAGAGGACTGTACATGGAAATTTAGTGAGCAGCAGCACACTAAATTTATAACAAGAAACCCAGCAGCTGTCTTGAGAAATTCTATGGGTAAGAGGAGATCCCCCCCTGCCTAACATAGACCACAGCTACTACTCAGGGCTATAAACCTGAGGTGAGCAGTGGCAACTCCGGAGAAACACTGGCCATACAGTGACCATAACCAAAAAGCAGAGAAGGACTCCTTCAGGAAAAATCATCTTCCGGCCAAGGGGATACTCCCTACCTCAGGACTCCAGGAAGCACAGAAACTAACAGCCAACACCTAAATCAGCCCAATGGGTAGAGGTCAGCGTAAAGGCTCAACCAACAAGAGACAGAGCAAAATGGCATCTCCAGAACCCAGCCATCCAGGGGCGAACAGCCCTGAACAATGCAGCATAATAGAAAATCAAGAAGATGACCTTACATCTATGTTGATGAAGAGAATAATAGAGGAAATAGATAAAATACGTAAAGAATTAGAGAAAGATAAAACCAAACAGATCATGGCTATACGTAAAGAAATGGAGGAAGATAAAGACAAGCAGATTAGGGCCATCCGTGAAGAAATACGGGAAGATGCAGCCAAACAGCTTGTGGCCTTCAGAGAAGAAATAATTAAATCACTGAAAGAAATCAAAGAGACAGAGTTGAAGGAACTAAAAGAAAAAGAGGAAAATACAAGCAGACAGGTGAAGGAAGTAAACAAAACAACTCAAGACCTGAAGATAGAACTAGAAAAATTAAAGAAAACACAAATGGAGGAAATAATGGAGAGGAAGAATTTAGGGAAGAAAACAGGAACTACAGAGGTAAGCATAATAACAGACTACAAGAAATGGAAGAAAGAATCTCAGGTGTAGAAGATACAATGGAAGAAATCGATGTATCTGTCAAAGAAAATGTTAAATCCAAAAAATTCCTGACACAGACCGTCCAAGAAATCCAAGACAATATGAAAAGACAAAACCTAAGAATAATAGGAATAGAGGAAAAAGAAGACTCCCTTCTCCAAGGCCCAGAAAATATTTTCAACAAAATCATTGAAGAAAATTTCCCCAAGTTAAAGGAGAAGCCAATAAGGATACATGAGGCCTACAGAACACCCAACAAATTTGACCAGAAAAGAAAATCCTCCCGCCACATAATAATCAAAACAGTAAGTATACAGAACAAAGAAAAAATACTAAAAGCTGCAAGGGAAAAAGGCCAAGTAACATATAACGGCAAACCCATTAGAATCACACCTGACTTTTCGACAGAAACTATGAAAGCCAGAAGGGCCTGGACAGATATCATGTAGACCCTAAGAGAACACAGATGTCAACCCAGGCTACTATACCCTGCAAAACTCTCAGTCCTCATAGACAGAGAAAACAAGATATTCAATGACAAAAACAAATTTCAACAATACCTACACACAAATCCAGCATTACAGAAGATACTGGAAGGGAAAATACAACCCAAGAAAATTAGCTTCTGTCAAGAAAACACAGGAAATAATTAACCTTACTACAGCAAAACAAAAAGCAACCAAGCACACAACCTTATGACCACAGCCAATATCAAAATCAAAGGATCTAACAGCCACTGGTCATTAATTTCTCTCAACATCAATGGACTCAACTCTCCAGTAAAAAGACACAGATTAACAGAATGGATACGTAAACAAAACCCAGCAATCTGTTGCATACAAGAAACACACCTAAGGCACAAAGATAGACATTACCTGAGGGTAAAAGGTTGGAAGACGACTTTCCAAGCAAATGGACCCAAGAAACAAGCAGGAGTAGCCATTCTAATATCTGATAAAATAGACTTTCAACCAAAATTAATAAAAAGAGATGAGGAAGGACACTTCATACTCATCAAGGGAAAATCCCACCAGGAAGACATCACAATCCTGAACATCTATGCCCCAAATACAAGAGCACCCACATTTGTAAAAGAAACAATGATAAAATTTAAACCACATATAGATCCCCACACATTAATAGTGGGAGACTTCAACACCCCACTCTCAACAAAGGACAGGTCAACAAAACAGAAATTAAACAAAGAAACAATATCTCTGACAGAGGTCATGAATCAAATGGACCTCACAGACATCTACAGAACTTTACACCCAAACACAAAAGAATTTACCTTCTTCTCAGCACCTCATGGAACCTTCTCCAAAATAGACCATATAGTTGGTCACAAAGCAAGCATCAACAGATACAAGAAGACTGAAATAATCCCTTGTATCCTGTCTGATCACCATGGAATAAAGCTGGACTTCAACAACAACAGAAATAGCAAAAAGCCTACACACACATGGAAACTGAACAACTTGTTACTAAATGACAGCTGGGTCAGGGAAGAAATAAAGAAAGAAATTAAAGCCTTTCTAGAACTCAATGAAAATGAAGACACAACATACCCAAACTTGTGGGACACAATGAAAGCAGTGCTAAGAGGAAAGTTCATAGCACTAAGTGCCTTCAAGAAGAAATTCGAGACAGCTCATTCAAGCAACTTAATGGCCCACTTAAAAACCCTAGAAAAAGAAGAAAAAGACACACCAAAAAGGAGTAGACGGCTGGAAATAATCAAACTCAGGGCTGAAATCAATCAATTAGAAACAAATAAAACAATTCAAAGAATCAATGAAACCAAGAGCTGGTTCTTTGAGAAAATCAACAAGATCGACAAACCCTTAGCCAAGCTAACTAAAAGGCAGAGAGACACCACCCAAATCAACAAAATCAGAAATGAAAAGGGGGACATAACTACAGACACTGAGGAAATCCAAACAATCATTAGGACTTACTTCAAAAGTCTATATTGCACAAAATTTGAAAATCTAAATGAAATGGACAATTTTCTTGATCGATTTGACTCACCAAAGCTGAATCAAGACCAGGTAAATCAATTAAATAGTCCTATATCCCCCAAAGAAATAGAAGCAGTCATCAAAAGTCTCCCATCCAAAAAAAGCCCAGGACCAGATGGCTTCAGCACAGAATTCTACCAGACCTTCAAAGAAGAGCTAACTCCAATTCTCTTCAAACTATTCCACAAAATAGAAACAGAAGGAACATTACCAAACTCATTCTATGAAGCCACAATCACCTTGGTACCTAAACCTCACAAAGACTCAACAAAGAAAGAGAATTTCAGGCCAATCTCCCTTATGAACACTGATGCAAAAATACTTAACAAAATACTTGCAAACTGAATCCAAGAACACATCAAAGATATTATCCACTATGACCAAGTAGGCTTCATCCCAGGTATGCAGGGGTGGTTCAATATACGGAAATCCATCAATGTGATCCACCATGTTAATAAACTGAAAGAAAAAAAAACCACATGATAATCTCCCTAGATGCTGAAAAAGCATTTGACAAAATCCAACATCCATTCATGTTTAAAGTACTGGAGAGATCAGGGATACAAGGCACATATCTAAACATAGTAAAGGCGATATACAGCAAGCCTATAGCCAACATCAAACTGAACGGAGAGAAACTTAAAGCAATCCCACTGAAATCAGGGACAAGACAAGGCTGCCCACTCTCTCCATATCTCTTCAACATAGTGCTGGAAGTCCTTGCTAGAGCAATAAGACAGTCGAAGGAGATCAAGGGGATACAGATGGGAAAGGAAGAAGTCAAATTATCACTATTTGCAGATGACATGATAGTATATATGAGTGACCCCAAAAACTCTACCAGGGAACTCCTACAGCTGATAAACACCTTCAGCAAAGTGGCCGGATACAAAATTAACTAAAAAAAATCAGTAGCACTCCTGTATACAAAAGACAAAAGGGCTGAGAAAGAAATTAGAGAAACAACACCCTTCACAATAGCCACAAATGACATAAAGTACCTTGGTGTAACCCTAACGAAGCAAGTCAAAGACTTGTATGAAAAAAATTTCAAGTCTCTGAAGAAAGAATTAGAAGAAGATATGAGAAGATGGAAAGATCTCCCATGCTCATGGCTTGGCAGGATTAACATAGTAAAAATGGCCATCTTACCAAAAGCAATCTACAGATTTAATGCAATTCCCATCAAATTGCCAACACAATTCTTTACAGACCTGGAAAGAAAAATTCTCAAATTCGTATGGAATAACAAGCAACCGAGAATTGCTAAAACAATCCTCTATAATAAAAGATCTTCTGGAGGTATCTCCATCCCTGATCTCAAGCTGTACTATAGAGCAACAGTTACAAAAACTGCATGGTACTGGCATAGAAACAGAATGGTGGATCAATGGAATCGAACAGAAGACCCAGAAATAAACCCACACACTTACGGACACCTGATTTTTGACAAAGATGCCAAAACCATACAATGGAAAAAAGATAGCATCTTCAACAAATGGTGCTGGTCCAACTGGATGTCTACATGTAGAAAAATGAAAATAGATCCATACTTATCACCCTGCACAAAACTGAAGTCTAAGTGGATCAAAGACCTCAACATAAAACCAGACACATTAAATCGGCTAGAAAAAAAAGTGGGGAATACCCTAGAACTCATTGGTACAGGAGAAAACTTCCTGAACAGAACACCAACAGTACAGGCTCTAAGAGCAACAATCAATAAATGGGACCTCATGAAATTGAAAAGCTTCTGTAAAGCAAAGGACACCGTCATCAAAACAAAGCGACTGCCTACAGATTGGGAAAGAATCATCACCAACCCTTTATCTGACAGAGGACTCATATCCAATATATATAAAGAACTAAATAACCTGAAAAGCAACAAACCAAGTAATCCACTTAAAAAATGGAGAACAGAGCTAAAGAGAGAATTCTCTGTAGAGGAATATCGAATGTCAGAGAAGCACTTAAAGAAATGCTCAACCTCATTAGCCAGTAGGGAAATGCAAATCAAAACAACCCTGAGATTTCACCTTACACCCATCAGAATGGCCGAGATGAAAAACTGAAGGGACAACACATGCTGGAGAGGTTGTGGAGAAAGGGGAACCCTTCTCCACTGCTGGTGGGAATGTAAACTGGTACAACCACTCTGGAAATCAATCTGGCGCTTTCTCAGACAACTAGGAATAGCGCTTCCTCAAGATCCAGCCATACCACTCCTAGGCATATACCCAAAAGAGGCTCAAGTACAGAAAAAGGACATTTGCTCAACCATGTTTGTAGCAGCTTTATTTATAATAGCCAGAAGCTGGAAACAACCCAGATGCCCCTCAACTGAAGAATGGATGCAGAAACTGTGGTACATCTATACAATGGAGTATTACTCAGCAATGAAAAATAAGGAAATCATGAAATCTGCAGGTAAATGGTGGGACCTGGAAAGGATCATCCTGAGTGAGTTGTCCCAGAAGCAAAAAGACAAGCATGGTATATACTCACTCATATAAACATATAATATAGAATAAACCCACTAAAATCTGTGTACATCTAAACAAACTAAGCAAAAGAGAGGACCCTAACTAAAATGTTCAATCCCCATCATGAAAGGCAAAGAGGATGCACATCAGAAGAAAAAGAAAATAGGAAACAACCTCGGAACCTGCTACAGAGGGCCTCTGAAAGCCAGAAGAAAACAGGAAACAACCTTGAAACCTGCCACAGAGGGCCTCTGAAAGCCTCTGCAGTATAGACTGTCAAAGCAGATGCTGAGCCTGATGGCCAACTGATGGGCAGAGTTTATGGAATTTTATGTAAGAAGTGGGAAATAGTAAGAGCTGGAGGGGACGGGAACTCCACAAGGAGAGCAACAGAACAAGATAATTTGAACACAGGGAACTTCCCAGAAAATCATACTCCAACCAAGGACTATTCGTGGAGATGACCTGGAACCCCTGCACAGGTGTAGCCCATGGCAGTTCAGTGTCCAAGTGGTTTACATAGTAATGCGAAGAGGGACTGCCTCTGACATAATCTGATTGGCCTGCTTGTTGATCACTTCCCCCTGAGGGGGGAGCAGCCTTACCAGGCCACAGTAGAGGACAATGCAGCCACTTTTGATGAGAACTGATAGACTAAGATCAGAAAGGAGAGGAGAACCTCCCCTATCAGTGGACTTGGGGAGTGGCATGCCTGCAGAAAGGGGAGGGAGGGTGGGATCAGCAGGGGAGGAGGGAGGGGCTTACGGGGGGATACAAAATGAATAAAGTGTAATTAATAAAAAATTAAAAAAAAACTGGGTTGTAGCATTTGTTTTTTTCAAAGCAATGCGGAAACTTGTTAGAATTATGTTGAACTTTCAAACACATCTTCAAGGAGGCCTGGGAAATAGAGATGGACCATAATGACAGCAGGCTACAGTTAGAGGAATTGTGTAAAACTCTCGCAGACTACAAGGAAGACATGCACAGTGTATTCTGGTAAGAGTTAGGCAATGTCACAACAATAAAGGGACTGATTCCAGGAGAGCCTGGTGTGTTTAAGACATCATCTGATGTTTTCCTAAATTTCCTAGGTTATCTTTTCACGTTACTCTGTTGTTTCCCTTCTTGTACTCGAGAGTTTAGTTTGATTCAATCTCATTGCTTGTTTTAACTTTTGTTGCCCATCTTTTTAAGGTTTTTCTTTAAAACCAAACCAAACCAAAAAGACCTTGCCTAGGCCAATGCCATGAATAATTTTCTCTAGCCTCTTTTGGTAGTTTCACAGTTAGGTGGTAAGAGATCTGGGATGTAATGTCATCTTCCGCATGTTACCTCCAGTTTTCCAAACATCTTGATTGCGAAAGATAAAACACATTTTAAAATAAGGAAAATATTCAAAACAGTCACACATGTCCCCAAAGAAGGCATGCAAAAAGCCAGAAAGTATGCAGATAAAATATGCAGTAACAATGCTGGGAAATACAAGTCAAAACCACACTGAACTATCTCCTTACACTTCTTGGACATCAAGAATGAGTGATGGGTTGTTTCTGCTCTGTCTGTAAGCTCATGGTATATATCCAGAACTGTGGATAAAAGCAGTGGAAATACAGATCAAATATAAAGAAAATTATTTGTTTTTTCCATAGAGAGGATTGAGTTCTCCCAACAGTGAACACATGTAGAGATGAGTTCTGTTGTCCCCCTTGGGGATCTGGAAGTTTCTGTGAAAGTTAACTTTTGAATAGAAAGTTCTATAAGATCTTCTTAGATTAAAAAAAAAAATTTTAGAAGACATTTTTTCTACATTTCAGTTGACTCTACTATTATAATATTATACAATTTAATGTTCATAGATTTTCATGGTTATTTAAATAAAAACAGTTTATCATCCTAATTTTTTTCTGCACTTACCCACTTTCCTGTCTCTGTGCCTTTTCCTTGGTTGAATGTGAGTTCCCCTTTCTTTTTTTAATATGCTAAACAATAGGAATCATGGCATATATAAGTAAGATAAGCTAATTTCTGTCAACTAGCTGAAACTATTAACATGGAGTATCTTTTAAAGTTAGACTTTCAGTCTTTGAAAATTTCATACAAGTATACAGTGTGTCTCTGTCATATACACCTCCACCCTGACCATCCAGAGCATCCCAGCACCTCCTACACATTTCCCTCCCCACTTCATATCTTTTTTTTTTAAGTAACCCACTGAGTCTAGTGGGTTACTGAGTCTAGTGGGTTACTTAAGGTTCATGGATGTAAAGCCAACTACTAGGGCATGGCAACCTTACAGTGGCCATCTCCAAATAAAAGTGACCCTCCTTTGCCCATCAGCCATCAACAGTCAATACCCTTCTAGAGGCTCTTCATAGTTTACTTAGAAAATCAAAATCATACATATCCAAGAATAAAGTCTATGGGAAACTGCACTATAGCAGTTTGTTGCCTGGCTTTTTGGTATGTCTCACATTTCTGAATTAACAGAAGTGTGAAATCATAACAAACATTGAAATGCTGGTGAGGGAAGATCACTTTTGAATAAAAAGAAGTATGAAAACCATCTCCTTTAGTCCCAGCCTGTCTTCTTCTACTTGTAGGTTTGAAGCTCTCTTCACTGCTCTAGAAGAGAAGCAAGAAAGCCTTGGCATTTCTAGCTTTGGTGTCTGTATCACCACCATGGAAGAAGTCTTCTTTAGGTAAGTAAGAGTAGATGGGGGGGCGGGACAGAATCCTCGGAGGGAAAGGCTCTTTGTGGTTGCATCAAACTTTGATATTTCACACTTTAGAAATGTAGGCGTGACCAGGTCTGGAGGTGGTCTTGTGCTTGGGAGCTAAATCAGTATTACTGTGCTGCCAATAAGTAACGAATAACCTAAGGGACCACAGGTCTTTGCTCAACTCTCATTGCAACTCGCATTCTTCGAGCAAGGGATTGTTGGATAAGGTGAAATGACAAGCTTTGTTTGTTTTTTAAATATAGGGTCAGTCACATGGATGATTCAAAACCAGATACTCAGTCTCCCTCAGTGGGAAGTAAAGAGAACGAGAATGATGTCCCGAGCAGCAGGATAGAAGGCTTTCCCACCCAGAGTGAAGACCCCACCATCGTGTTCAACACTGGGGTAAGAACCTTTACTAAGAAGCAGGTGTCATTTGGTCAGGATGCAAGAGTTTTGTTTTGTAGTGATACAGGAACAGAAGAGTATAGAGTTCTCAGCCGCTAAAGAACCAACCTGGTGCAGGAAAGTTGGGACCTCAGCCTAATCGATGTTTAAGTGCAAAGGGGTAGATTCTAGAAAAAAACATCAGCTGTTTGCTGTCACCACCATTATTCTGCCATTCTTTTGTTTTCTTTCCAAATTAAACCCAGAAACTTATCTGCTTCTTCAAGTTGGCATAAGAGAGACTGTTTTGTTTTGTTTTGTTTTGTTTTGTTTTGTCTCGAACTATCAACTTGGAGTGTATCCTAGGTCTTTCAAGAGGTCTTTCATATAAGACTCAGTGAGGTCCTCATCAGGGAAAGCCTACTTGTGCTGCCAGACATTTTTCTCCTTGCTCGTGTAATTGTCTATTGCAGCTAGCTATAAAGCAGCCAGGACATAGTTGTCACCAGGAATCGGGAAAAACTATTTGCCATTCTTAGTATTATATACAACACTCAATTTAAGCACTTTACATCACAGGCTATGCCAGAAGTCAGGAACTCAATGTAAAGAGATATCAAAGGTTGAGGGCTCTATGGACCACATGGCCTCTATCACTGTCAAGCAACTATCCTAGTACAAGCAGCAGCCACAGGGTTACAGGAACAAATGTGCTTAGCTGCATTCTAGCAAAACGTTGTTTAGGAAAAGGCCATGGTTTATTGTCTCTTGTCTTATAATAACTGATAACATTATCGAGTGCCATATCATGAGTATGGGGTCTCATCCAAGAATTTATTTACTGACATAAGCTGTACGTGCTTAAATTGTGTGTGTCTATGCCAAGAAGCTTTTACATGACAAAATTTCAGAAACACTGAAGTCAGTGAATTTCAGTGTGAATGACATAGCAAGGTCTAGAGGTTTGGGTGATACTTCATTTCTCTCTTCTTTGTTTAGTGCTTCCTCTACCTTCAGCAGTTCTATGCCATGTTCATGAAGAGGTTGATGTTCAATTGGCGAAACTGGAAAGTGCTTTTGGTGCAGATACTGGGGCTTGCCATTTCTGCTCTCTTACTCCTCAAGTCTCATGACCTTGGATATGGTGATGAGAAAACAAGGCAAATGAATTTGGGTGAATATGGTCAAACCGTGGTGCCTTTTTCTATTTCTGGGAAATCTAATTTGACAACAAGTCTCTTAACACACCTTGAGAATATGCTAAAACCGGGCCACCACAAACTTGAGGAAGTACAAGGTAAGCCTAGCTTAGAAACAAAAAGGTGCCTCCTCAGTGAGTCCCCTGGGTCACTTCCAAACAAGGTCTTATTCATAGCACGTTAACCTGCTCCATTCTTTTCCTGACACTTACAAAACCACAGAGAAAAAAATGAAACGAGCAATGTCATTAGTAAAGCTACTACTCTCAGAAGTCAATTGGTATTGGCTGCACTTTGGCTGTGAGCATTTGCTGTTCCTTTCTATTTAAACACAATAAAATAACAAAATAAAATAAAGAGTTGCCTGAGAACAGGTTTTATGAGATTGGACATAGTTTTACACTTTGGGCACAGTGTAGCACATAAAATGCAGCATAGAACTGTGGCCTCCAGTCCTGAACTTCAGGGTTTTTTTTTTTTTTTTTTTTTTTTTTTTGTAGTGATAAGATCTAAAACAAGAACCTTGAAGAATCTGGGGGCAAGCTACTATGAACACATTTTCAAAGATAGCACTAAAATTAGCATTTGCTCTGCTGATCACTTGACCTGTGTGCCACTTTGAGCAATCACCATCATTTCAGTAGATATCTTTACTACTTTTATAAATCAGCTTTACTGACATTTAAAGAAGTCAAGTATTTTGTCCCAAATCAGACAGAAACTGCAGACTTGAATTTAACCTGATCCGCCTTGTGTTCACAAACCACTCAGTGAAACACACTACATCACAGAACATAAATTATGTTCTGTAATGTAATCATTACATTTCTTTCAAACTTAATCATTTCTTCCCAGATGTTTTCTTCATTACCCGAGGGACAGTGTTCCTTTGGTTAGCACATAGCCTCCAGGATAAGCAAGCTTGCTTTCTTTTGTTTTTCTCTCTCCTGTTCAGGTTTTCTTGTGAATATGTATATGTATATGTATATGTATATGTATATGTATATGTATATGTATATGTATTTGAGTATACACACACAAATATATATATATATATATTTACACTTGGTCACAGTTAAGTACTCAGGAAATTATGGATGTTAACTGTTCCTTAAAAAACATAATACAAGTGGAATACAAATAATACATTAGATGATTGCTATGAATTGTGCCTATTCGGTTTCTTCACAATGACAGATGAGATGGATCTACCGTTGTCTTCTAATCCTAGTTACCTGGGAGGCCGGGGAAGGGGAATCACAAATTCAAGGCCAGCCTGGGCTAGAGTGAGACTCAAACAAGGTTGAGGATTTAGCTCAGTGGAATAGAACTTATATGATATGCATGAGGCCCTATATCCAACACACACACACACACACACACACACACACACACACACACACACACAC